>NW_027209408.1:0-24348 GCF_027789765.1 Dendropsophus ebraccatus | reverse complement strand
GTGCCCCCACCCCCAGATCGGTTTCCCTGTATCCTACTGCTCCCACTCCAGACTGGTCACCCTATATCCCCCGGCCCCCACCTGAGACTGGTCACCATGTATCCCCCTAAATGTCAGTGTTAACATATTAAGTGTCCATGGTTAGATATAGGTCAAAAATAACATATATCTACATGGCCCAGTCACATATCACCCTATGCAGGTCTAGACCAAGAGTCTAGCCTGATAGTTACAGTAATTATACTATATTAATTACCTTCCCTGCGATTCTTCCATTGATCCTGTGGGAATGTTCGTCTCCGTGCATGTTCTTTTTTCTTATCGTCCCCCTACAGTGAAAAAAAAATCACAAATTAGTAACTATTATAGAAAAGTATTGAAAAAAACTATACTATATTAAGTATAGTAACTTACAACTTAGCGTTTTGCAGAGCATAAACTGCCCCCAAAAATCCACATTAAACCTTTGGAACGATACCTACCTGCACCTCCTTGATAGCTGCGTTCCCTACCTAGTTGGCTGCCTGGTTGCAACTAAACCGCTTGCCTGTCTAGCAGTTATATATGTCATCACAGCTTTGATGACATCACAGAACACCTTTCTAGGTTGCTAGCTGTAAACATCTTCTACTCTACTTCTGACATAGTAATTGAGACAAGAAATGCTTTGGAAAAAGTTTGTTAGAAATGCATAGCCTCCTAATAAAGAAAAGGATCAAACAAATGTTTTTTTTAATAGTACACAAAAATGTGGTTGCCCATTTACTTCTATTTGAAATCTCAAGTCTGTCAGTACTTATCAGACTGCTGTATGTCCTGCAGGACATGGTGTATTCTTTTCAGTCTGACAGTGCTCTCTGCTGCCCCTTCTGTCCATGTCAGGAATTTGTGCAGAGCAGGAGTAGCTATTCTATGGGAATTTGCTACGGCGCTGGACAGTTCCTCACATGCACAAAGGTGGCAGGAGAAATCGCTGTCTCAGACTGGAAAGCATATACCAATTCCTGCACGACATGCAGCAGCTGATAGGTACTGGAACGATTTGAGATTTTTTTTTAATGGAAGTAACTTACAAAAACACCAAACAGGACATTTTTCTTTAACCCCCATCCCCATCGCCTTACTCAACTCACCCCCACCCTAACTCCCAAAAAAACAGCAATTCCACTACATCCAATACTTGTGGAGGAATTATAAAGAGAAGAGTAAGTAAAACCAACTGTAAGTAGTGAGCACAGGGCCATAGTCTGACATCAGCGAACCGAGGAGGAACCTGTTCTCCTTGTTCACTTAACTATATTTCACGTGGATTTCTTGTTACATTGTGCACCAGACCAATGTAAAATTGAAATAAAATCCACATCTACCTCATGGAGACTAATGGTGAGGGCGTTGTGCGGGCTGGATATAGCCGGATGACTAGAGCTTTCCACATAATAGTGACACTACAGAGATGATGATGCTTCCTGCCTCTGTGTGGATGAGGCCCGTATTCCCGTCATCACCTCCTCCTTATTGCCGCTCCACTGTACACTCCCCGCTGTGCAAAATACGGGTGCCCCACCCGAGACTGGTCGCCCTGTATCCCCCTAATGTCAGTGTTAACATATTAAGTGTTTCATTGAAGATATTCCTCCCTGCTTCCACCAAGACTGGTAACCCTATATCCCTTTGACCAACCCAGACAGGTCTGCTTCTATCCCCTTACCCAAGCCCAGACTGGTCACCTTGTATCCCAGTGCCCCCACCCTAAACTGTCACCCGTGTCCTCACGACTTACACCACAGACTGGTCACCATGTAATCCTGTTTCCCCCACCCCCAGATTGGTTTCCCTGCATCCTCCTGCTCCCACGCAGACTGGTCACCCTGTAGCCCCCGCCCCCACCTGAGACTGGTCACCCTGTATCCCCCTATGTCAGTGTTACACATATAAGTGTCCATGGAAGATATAGGTAAAGAAAAAAATATATCTACATGGCCCAGGAACATATTTTCACACCTATGCGGTCTAGACCAAGAGTCTAGCCTGATAGTTATCAGTAATTAATAAATATATTAATTACCTTCCTGCGATTCTTCATTCTTGCTTCTGATGGGAATGTTGTCTCCGTGCGTGCTTTCTCTTCTCGTTGTCCGACCTAAATTAGAAAAGATTCACCGTGTGGATAATATGTTCCTAGAATGGAGATCTTAATATGTAGGTAATACTCTAAGGACACTGCTCATATGACCCTTCTCTCTTGTGTCCTAACCTTTACCCAAGACTGGACACCCTATATCCCCCTGGCCCCCACCCCAGACTGGTCATTCTCTATTCCCCTGCCCCACCCTAGACCGGTCACCTTATAGCCTTTGACCCTGCCTCAGAGTGGCCACTCTTTTATCCTCTTACCCCATCCCAGACTGGTCTCCCTCTAGCCCCCTGTCTCACCTTAGAAGGGTCACCCTGTATCCTCCTGCCCCAACAAAAACTGGTCAACCTGTATCCCCCTGCCACCACCCTAGACTTGTCACCGTGAGTCACCTTGCCTCCACTGGTCACCCTGTATCCTTCTTCCCCAAACCCAAACTGGTCACCCTGTATCCTCGTGCCTTCACCCTAAGACTGGTCACCCTGTATCCTCCCGCCCCCACCCCCACCCCGCAGTGGTCACTCTTCATCGCCTTTCCGCACACCCTGACTGGTAACCCTGTATATCTCTAGCCTCAACTAAAGGCCCTATTTCACGGAACGATTATCGTTCGTATTCGGCCGATATCGGCCACTACGACGATAATCGTCCCGTGAATAGAGTGCAACGATCAGCCGACATCGTTCAGTCGGCTGATCGTTGCAGTCTCTTGTTTTCACACGTTGAAAACAAGCGACTGATATAGCAGCGATCCGCTGCCGTCCGCTCCGTTGAATAGGAGCGTCCGGCAGCAGATGCTCTCTATATCCTATGGGCTGCCCCGGACGTCTAGCGATCACCCCGGGCAGCCCCGCCGCAGCTCCACGCTGCCCCCCCGCACTCACCCGCATCGCTGTAGCCGCGCTGAATAGCGGCGGCAAGCGAGCGGGGAACGAGGAGCAACGAGCGCTGAGAGCGCACGTTGCTCCTCTGACGACCAGTGGAATAGGGCATAAGACGGGTCCATCCTGTATGCTCCTGCCCTCCCCTAGATAAGTCACCCTGTATCCTCCTGCCCCCACCCTGGACTAGTCACCCATATCACTTTGATCCAACCCCCGACTGGTCTGCTTCTAACCCCCTACCGAAGCCCAGACTTGTCACCTTGTATCCCAGTGCCCCACACCCTAGACCCGTCACACTGTGTCTCATGCCCACACCCAGACTGTCACCCTGTAATCCTGTACCGCCACCACCCAGATTGGTTTCCCTGTATTCCCCTGCCCCCATTTCCAGACTGGCCACCTGTATCCCCCTGCCCCACACCCAAAACTGGTCACCCTGTACGCCCCTAATGTCAATGTTAACATATTAAGTGTCCATGGAAGATATAGTCAAGAAAAAATATATATCTACATGGCCCAAAAACATATCACCACACTATGCTCCTGCCCCACCCCCGACTATTCACCTGTATCCCCTGCAATCACCCAAGACTGGTCACTCTATATTTTCCCTGCCCCAATTCTAGACTTGTTTCCCTAATTCCTTTGCTTCACCCAAGACTGGTCACCCTGTATCCTCCTACCCACACCTGTACGGATCACCCTGTATCCCCCTGCCCGCACCAAAAACTGCTCACCACTATATTCCTTTGACCCAACGCCAGACTGGTCTGCTTCTATCCCCCTTCCCCAGCCCAGACTGTTCCCCTGTGTCTCATGGCCCACACACAGACTGGTCCACCCTGTAATATCCTGTGCCCCCACCCAGATTGGTTCCCCTGCATCCTACTGCTCCCACTCCAGACTGGTCACCCTATATCCCCGGCCCCCACCTGAGACTGGTCACCATGTATCCCCCTAATGTCAGTGTTAACATATTAAGTGTCCATGGAAGATATAGGTCATAAAAAACATATATCTACATGGCCCAGGTACATATTTCACACCTATGCAGGTCTAGACCAAGAGTCTAGCCTGATAGTTATCAGTAATTAATGTATATTAATTACGTTCCTCCTTCCTGCGATTCTTCCATTCTTGCTTCTGATGGAATGTTCGTCTCTGTGCGTGCTTCTTCTTCTCGTCGTCCACCTAAAGTAGAAAAATATTCACAGGTGTGATAATATGTTCCTAGAATTGAGATCTTAATATGTAGGTAATACTCTAAGGACACTGCTCATATGACCCTGCTCTCTTGTGTCCCTACCCTTACCCAAGACTGGTCACCGTATATCCCACTGCTGCCCATCTCAGACTGGTCATTCTCTATTTCCCTGCCCTCACCCTAGACCAGTCACCTCTATGTCCCCTTGATTGCCCCAGACTGGCCACTCTGTATCCTCCTGCCCCATGCCAGAATGGCCTCCCTCTATCTCACTGTGTACACCCTAGATTGGTCACCTTGTATCTCTTTGTACCCCCCCCCCCCCCCCCCCTCCCCAGACAGGTCACCCTGTATGATTCTGCCTCCACTGCAGATTAGTTACCCTATTTTCCTCGGCAACCACCCCAGACTGGTCATTCTGTATCCCCCTGCCCCCCCTAGATTTGTCACCCTATATCCTGAGCTCTCTGATGAGTGCGCTGCCGGGATAGGACGGGACAACCCCCGGCAGCCGCACATCAGCCAGGACAGACCAGGAGGCGAGAGGCTCGACAGGGGAGTAGATGGAAGGTGAGTTGTGTTTTTTTTTCTTTTGTTATCTTTTATGCACAGGGGGGAGAGGAGGGGGGCCATATATAATGAGGGAAGAGGGGCCAGATATAAGAGGGAAAGAGGAAGAGTGAGCCCAGCAATAAGGGGGAAGAGGGGCCAGCTATAATGAGGAAGAGGGAGCCAGCTATATGAGGAGAGGGGGCCAGCTATAAGGAGAGGGGGGAGAATAGGGAGGCAACCTATAAGGGAGGGGGGTAGGGGGCCATCGATGGGGGAGAGGGGGCCATCTATAAGCGGGGGGAGGTGGGTCATCTAAAAGGGAGGGGGGCCATCTATAAGGGAGGGGGAAGGGGGCCATCTATAAGGGAGGGGGGAGGGGGCCATCTATAAGTGGGATGAGGGGGGTCATCTAAAAGGGCGGGGGGCCATCGATAAGGAAGGGGGGGGCCATCGATAAGGGAGGGGGCCATAAACAAGGGAGGGGCCATCAATAAGGGAGGGGGAAGGGGGCACATCGATAAGGGAGGGGGGAGGGCCATTGATAAGTGGGGGGGAGGGGGCAATCGATAAGGGAGGGAGGGGGCCATCGATAAGGGAGGGGTCCATTGATAAGGGAGGGAAGGAGGGGGCCATCGATAAGGGGGGGCGTCGATAAGGGAGGGGGGAAGGGGCCATTGATAAGGGAGGGGGAAGGGGGCAATCAATAAGCGAGGGGCCATCAAAAGGGAGGGGGGCCATCGATAAGGTAGGGGGAGGGGGGCCATCGATAAGGGAGTGGGCATCGATAGGGAGGGGGGCCAACGATAAGGGAGGGGGTCATCGATAAGGGAGGGGGAGGGGGCCATCGATAAGGGAGGGGGGGTGAGGGGGCGCCATCGGGGCCATCGATAAGGGAGGGGGAGGGGCCATAACAAGGGAGGGGGCCATCGATAAGGGAGGGGGTCCAACGATATGGGAGGGGGGAGGGGGGCCAAAGATAAAGGAGGGGGGCCATCGATAAGGGAGGGGGGAGGGGGCCATCGATAAGGAGGGGGAAGGGGGCGCATTGATAAGGGGAGGGGGGAGGGGCCATCGATAAGGGGGGGGGGGAAGGGGCCATCGATAAGGGAGGGGGGGAGGGGCCATCGATAAGGGAGGGGGGGAGGGGGCCATCGATAAGGGAGGGGGGAGGGGGGCATCGATAAGGGAGGGGGGTAAGGGGCAATTGATAAGGGAGGGTAATCGATAAGGGAGGGGCCATCAATAAGGGAGGGGAAGGGCCATCGATTAGGGAGGGGGGCATCTATAATGGGGTATAGGTAAGGGGGAGAGGGCCATCGATAAGGGGACTACATAGGGGGAGAGGGGGCCCATAAGGGGACAACATAGGGGGAGAGGGGCCTATAAGAGGCTACATAGAAGGGGACATATACTATAGGGGGATCACATCGTGTCAGCCTACACACTAAATGGTGGCATAAAGGGGCCAATACAGATGTGCAGTTTGTATAGAGATGGGATGGTCCGGAGTAAGGAGCCTAATATGTTTGCCTGGCAGATTCTGTGGAGTTGTGGCTCGGAGAAGTTCTCATAATGGCAGATGGAGAAGAAAATGCAAACGACTCTGATCGAGAAGATGTCCCTTGTAAGTTACTTGATGTAACTACACTGTAATGTATATAGTGTATAGAACCTGTGTAGAGCTAGGGCTACCTCTATATGACTGTATGAGGTGATAGTGATCTTTGTACAGTGGATTATTCAGTAGCAGCGGCGGTGTTAGTCAGTATGTGGTGGTAATATTTGTTACTTTTATCTGGAGTTTTATTGGTCTCGGTATACTGGATTTGGTCAGTAACAATATGGTGGAGATGGTAGTGGTTGGGGTGTGGCGGTAAAATTTTCTTCCTATATATGGTATTACTGGTAATATTGGTCTCAGTGTACAGTATTTGGTCAGTAACAGTATGGCAGTAATATGTATGGTGATAATATTTCTCTTTCAGATATATATATACATACTACACCAAAGCATCACTTAGTCGTGAAAGGAATGGGGGGAGGGGCCCAAGGTGACCTCTTGCCAGGGCATAGGAGACATTAGCTATCCCCCTGCCTGTATCCCTCTGCACCCACCCTCGACTGGTCACCCTGTGTCCACCGTCCATAACTTAGACTGGTCACTTGTAATCTCGTACCACCACCTCAGACTTGTCACCCTGTATCCTCCTGTCCCCCACTGCAGACTGGTCACTCTGTACCCCCCTGCCCCCACTGCAGACTGGTCACCCTGTACCCCCTGCCCCCACCGAGACTGGACACCCTATATCCCCCTAATGTCAGTGTTAACATATTAAGTGTCCATGGAAGATATAGGTCAATAAAAAACATATATCTACATGGCCCGGGTACATATTATCACACCTATGCAGGTCTAGACCAAAAGTCTAGCCTGATAGTTATCAGTAATTAATAATTATATTAATTACCTGTTCTGCGATTCTTCCATTTCTGCTTCTGATCGGATGTTCGTCTCCTTGCGTGTTTATTCTTTTCGTCGTCCACCTAAAGTACAATAAAAATCATAGGTGTGATAATATGTTCCTAGAATGGAGATCTTAATATGTAGGTAATACTCTAAGGACACTGCTCATATGACCCTGCTCTCTTGTGTCTCTACCTTTACCCAAGACTGGACACCCTATATCCTCCTGCCCCCAACAAAAACTGGTCACCTGTATCCCCCTGCCACCACCCTAGACTTGTCACCGGTGAGTCACCTTGCCTCCACTGGTCACCCTGTATCCTTCTGCCCCAAACCCAAACTGGTCACGCTGTATCCTCGTGCCTTCACCCTAGACTGGTCACCCTGTATCCTCCAGCCCCCACCCCACTCCGCAGTGGTCACTCTTCATCGCCTTTCCGCCACCCCTGACTGGTAACCTGTTATCTCTAGCCTCAACTAAGACGGTCATCCTGTATGCTCCTGCCCTCACCCTAGATAAGATACCCTGTATCCTCCTGCCCCCACCCTGGACTAATCACCCAATATCCCTTTACCCAACCCCAGACTGATCTGCTTCTATCCCCCTACGAAGCCCAGACTTGTCACTTGTATCCCAGTGCCCACACCCTAGACCGGTCACCCTGTAATCCTGTACCGCCACCCCCAGATTGGTTTCCCTGTATCCCCCTGCCCCCATTCCAGACTGGCCACCCTGTATCCCCCTGCCCCCACCCAAAACTGGTCACCCTGTACGCTCTTTATGTCAATGTTAACATATTAAGTGTCCATGGAAGATATAGGTCAAGAAAGAAATGTATCTACATGGCCCAAAAACATATCACCACACCTATGCTCCTGCCCCCACCCCCCGACTAGTCAACCTATATCCCCCTGCAATCACCCAAGACTGGTCATTCTATATTCCCCTGCCCCAATTCTAGACTTGTTTCCCCTAAATTCCTTTGCCTTCACCCAAGACTGGTCACCTGTATCCTCCTACCCCACACCTGTACGGATCACCCTGTATCCCCTGCCCGCACCAAAAACTGCTCACCCTATATTCCTTTGACCCAACCCCAGACTGGTCTGCTTCTATCCGCCTACCCCACCCAGACTGGTCACCCTGTGTCTCATGGCCCACACCACAGACTGGTCACCCTGTAATCCTGTGCCCCCACCCCCAGATTGGTTTCCCTGTATCCTACTGCTCCCACTCCAGACTGGTCACCCTATATCCCCCGGCCCCCCTGAGACTGGTCACCATGTATCCCCCTAATATCAGTGTTAACATATTAAGTGTCCATGGTAGATATAGGTCAATAAATACATATATCTACATGGCCCAGGAACATATCACACCTATGCAGGTCTAGACCAAGAGTCTAGCCTGATAGTTATCAGTAATTAATAAATATATTAATTACCTTCCCTGCGATTCTTCCATTGATCCTGATGGGAATGTTCGTCTCTGTGAGTGCTTCTTCTTCTCGCCGTCCACCTAAGTAGAAAAAATATTCACAGGTGTGATAATATGTTCCTAGAATGGAGATCTAATATGTAGGTAATACTCTAAGGACACTGCTCATATGACCCTGCTCTCTTGTGTCCCTACCCTTACCCAGACTGGTCACCGTATATCCCACTGCCCCATCTCAGACTGGTCATTCTCTATTTCCCTGCCCTCACCCTAGACCAGTCACCCTATGTCCCCTTGACATTGCCCCAGACTGGTCATTCTGTATCCCCCTGCCCCCACCCTAGATTTGTCACCCTATATCCTGAGCTCTCTGATGAGTGTGCTGCCGGGGATAGGACGGGACACCCCCGCAGCCGCACATCAGCCAGGGACGACCAGGAGGCGAGAGGCGAGACAGGGGAGTAGATGGAAGTGAGTTGTGTTTTTTTTTTCTTTTGTTATCTATTATGCACAGGGGGGAGAGGAGGGGGACCATATATAATGAGGAAGAGGGGGCCAGATATAAGAGAGAAAGAGGGAAGAGTGAGCCAGAAATAAGGGGGAAGAGGGGCCAGCTATAATGAGGAAGAGGGAGCCAGCTATAATGAGGGAGAGGGGCCAGCTATAAGGAGAGGGGGGGAGAATAGGGAAGCAACCTATAAGGGAGGGGGGAGAGGGGGCCATCGATGGGGGGAGAGGGGCCATCTATAAGCGGGGGAGGTGGGTCATCTAAAAGGGAGGGGCCATCTATAAGTGAGGGGGGGAGGGGGCCACCTATAAGGAGGGGGGGGGCCATCTATAAGCGGGATGAGGGGGTCATCTAAAAGGGCGGGGGGCCATCGATAAGGGAGGGGGGCCATCGATAAGGGAGAGGGAGGGGGCCATAAACAAGGGAGGGGGCTATCGATAAGGGAGGAGGAAGGGGCCATCGATAAGGGAGGGGGAGGGTCCATCAATAAGGGGGGGGGGGAGGGGGCCATCGATAAGGGAGGGAGGGGCCATCGATAAGGGAGGGAGAAGGCCATCGATAAGGGGGGGGCCATCGATAAGGGAGGGGGAAGGGGCCATTGATAAGGGGGGGGAAGGGGGCAATCAATAAGCGAGGGGCCATCAATAAGGAGGGGGGGCCATCGATAAGGGAGGGGGAGGGGGGCCATCGATAAGGGAGTGGGGCCATCGATAAGGGAGGGGAGGGGGGCCAACGATAAGGGAGGGAGTCATCGATAAGGAGGGGGGAGGGGGGGGGCCATCGATAAGGGAGGGGGGCCATCGATAAGGGAGGGGGAGGGGGCCATAAACAAGGGAGGGGGCCATCGACAAGGGAGGGGGGGAGGGGGGCAATCGATAAGGGAGAGGGGGCCATCGATAAGGGAGGGGAGGGGGGCCATCGATAAGGGAGGGGGGCCATCGATAAAGGAGGGGGAAGGGGGCCATTGATAAGGGAGGGGGGGAGGGCCATCGATAAGGGGGGGAGGGGGCCATCGATAAGGAGGGGGGAAGGGGGCCATCGATAAGGGAGGGGGGAGGGGGCCATCGATAAGGGGGGGCATCGATAAGGGAGGGGGGTAAGGGGCCATTGATAAGGGAGGGGGCAATCGATAAGGGAGGGGGCCATCAATAAGGGAGGGGGAGGGGCACATCGATTAGGGAGGGGGGAGGGGCATCGATTGGGAGGGGGGAGGGGGCCATCTATAATGGGTATAAGTAAGGGGGGAGAGGGGGACTACATAGGGGAGAGGGGGCCATAAGGGGACAACATAGGGGGAGAGGGGCCTATAAGGAGGCTACATAGAAGGGGACATATACTATAGGGGGATCACATCGTGTCAGCCTACACACTAAATGGTGGCATAAAGGGGCCAATACAGATGTGCAGTTTGTATAGAGATGAGGATGGTCCCGGAGTAAGGAGCCTAATATGTTTGCCTGGCAGATTCTGTGGAGTTGTGGCTCGGAGAAGTTCTCATAAAGCAGATGGAGAAGAAAATGCAAACGACTGATCAGAGAAGATGTCCCTTGTAAGTTACTTGATGTAACTACACTGTAATGTATATAGTGTATAGAACCTGTGTAGAGCTAGGGCTACCTCTATATGACTGTATGAGGTGATAGTGATCTTTGTACAGTGGATTTTCAGTAGCAGCGGCGGTGTTAGTCAGTATGTGGTGGTAATATTTGGTTACTTTTATCTGGTATTGTGTTTTATTGTCCTCGGTATACTGGATTTGGTCAGTAACAATATGGGCGGAGATGGTAGTGGTTGGGGTGTGGCGGTAAAATTTTCTTCCTATATACTGGTATTACTGGTAATATTGGTCTCAGTGTACAGATTTGGTCAGTACAGTATGGCAGTAATATGTATGGTGATAATATTTTCTCTTATACATATTATAATATACCTACATACATACTACACAAAAGCATCACTTAGTCGTGAAAGGAATGGGGGGGGCCAAGGTGACCTCTTGCACCTGGGCATAGGAGACATTAGCTATCCCCCTGCCTGTATCCTCTGCACCCACCCTCGACTGGTCACCCTGTGTCCCCCGTCCATAACTTAGACTGGTCACTTTGTAATCTCGTACCCCCACCTCAGACTTGTCACCCTGTCTCTCCTGTCCCCACTGCAGACTGGTCACCCTGTACCCCCCTGCCCCCCTGCAGACTGGTCACCCTGTACCCCCCCTGCCCCCACCCGAGACTGGACACCCTATATCCCCCTAATGTTAGAGTTAACATATTAAGTGTCCATGGAAGATATAGGTCAATAAAAAACATATATCTACATGGCCCAGGTACATATTATCACACCTATGCAGGTCTAGACCAAAAGTCTAGCCTGATAGTTATCAGTAATTAATAATTATATTAATTACCTGTTCTGCGATTCTTCCATTTCTGCTTCTTTGATCGGAATGTTCGTCTCCTTGCGTGTTTATTCTTTTCGTCGTCCACCTAAAGTAGAATAAAAATCATAGGTGTGATAATATGTTCCTAGAATGGAGATCTTAATATGTAGGTAATACTCTAAGGACACTGCTCATATGACCCTGCTCTCTTGTGTCTCTACCTTTACCCAGACTGGACACCCTATATCCCCCTGCCCCCACCCCAGACTGTCATTCTCTATTCCCCCTGCCCTCACCCTAGACCGGTCACCTTATATGCCTTTGACCCTGCCTCAGAGTGGCCACTCTTTATCCTCTTACCCCCATCCCAGACTGGTCTCCCTCTAGCCCCCTGTCTCCACCTTAGAAGGGTCACCCTGTATCCTCCTGCCCCCAACAAAAACTGGTCAACCTGTATCCCCCTGCCACCACCCTAGACTTGTCACCGTGAGTCACCTTGCCTCCACTGGTCACCCTGTATCCTTCTGCCCCAAACCCAAACTGGTCACCCTGTATCCTCGTGCCTTCACCCTAGACTGGTCACCCTGTATCCTCCCGCCCCAAACCAACACCCCGCAGTGGTCACTCTTCATCGCCTTTCCGCCACCCCTGACTGGTAACCCTGTATATCTCTAGCCTCAACTAAGACGGGTCATCCTGTATGCTCCTGCCCTCACCCTAGATAATCACCCTGTATCCTCCTGCCCCCACCCTGGACTAGTCACCCATATCCCTTTGACCCAACCCAGACTGATCTGCTTCTATCCCCTACCGAAGCCCAGACTTGTCACCTTGTATCCCAGTGACCACACCCTAGACCCGTCACTGTGTCTCATGGCCCACACCACAGACTGGTCACCCTGTCACCTATGCTCCTGCCCCCCCCCGCTAGTCCAACCTGTATACCCCTGCAATCACCCAAGACTGGTCTTCTATTTTCCCCATGCCCCAATGTCTATACTTGGTTCCTCCCTAAATTCCTTGCCTGTCCCCCAAACTGGTCACCCTGTATCCTCCTACCCCACACCTGTACGGATCACCTGTATCCCCCTGCCCGCACCAAAAACTGCTCACCCAATATCCCTTTGACCCAACCCCAGACTGGTCTGCTTCTATCCCCTACCGAAGCCCAGACTTGTCACCTTGTATCCCAGTGCCCACACTCTAGACCCGTCACTGTGTCTCATGGCCCACACCACAGACTGGTCACCCTGTAATCCTGTACCGCCACCCCCAAATTGGTTTCCCTGTATTCCCTGCCCCCATTCCAGACTGCCACCCTGTATCCCCTGCCCCACCCAAAACTGGTCACCCTGTACGCCCCTAATGTCAATGTTAACATATTAAATGTCTATTGAAGATATAGGTCAGAAAAAAAATATATTTAGATGGCCCAAAAACATATCACCACACCTATGCTCCTGCCCCCACCCCGACTAGTCAACCTATATCCCCTTGCAATCACCCAAGACTGGTCATTCTATATCCCCTGCCCCCAATTCTAGACTTGTTTCCCTAAATTCCTTTGGCCTTCACCCAAGACTGGTCACCCTGTATCCTCCTACCCCACACCTGTACGGATCACCCTGTATCCCCCTGCCCGCACCAAAACTGCTCACCCTATATTCTTTGACCCAACCCCAACTGGTCTGCTTCTATCCCCCTACCCCAGCCCAGACTGGTCACCCTGTGTCTCATGGCCCACACCACAGACTGGTCACCCTGTAATCCTGTGCCCCCACCCCAGATCGGTTTCCCTGTATCCTACTGCTCCACTCCAGACTGGTCACCCTATATCCCCCGGCCCCCACCTGAGACTGGTCACCATGTATCCCCCTAATGTCAGTGTTAACATATTAAGTGTCCATGGTAGATATAGGTCAATAATAACATATATCTACATGGCCCAGGAACATATCACACCTATGCAGGTCTAGACCAAGAGTCTAGCCTGATAGTTATCAGTAATTAATAATATATTAATTACCTTCCCTGCGATTCTTCCATTGATCCTGATGGGAATGTTCGTCTCCGTGCATGTTCTTTTTTCTATCGTCCCCCTACAGTAGAAAAAAAAATCACAACATTAGTAACTATTATAGAAAAGTATTGAAAAAACTATACTATAGTAAGTATAGTAACTTACAACTTTAGCGGTTTGCAGAAGCATAAACTGGCGCCCCAAAAATCCAAAATCCATTAAACTTTTGGAACGATACCTACCTGCACCTTCCTTGATAGCTGCTTTCCTACCTAGTTGGCTGCCTGGTTGCAACTAAACCGCTTGCCTGTCTAGCAGTTATATATGTCATCACAGCTTTGATGACATCACAGAACACCTTTCTAGGTTGCTAGCTGTAAACAACTTCTACTCTACTCTGACATAGTAATTGAGACAAGAAATGCTTTGGAAAAAGTTTGTTAGAAATGCATAGCCTCCTAATAAGAAAAGGATCAAAAAAATTTTTTTTTAAGAGTACACAAAAAATGTGGTTGACCAATTTACTTCTATTTGAAATCTCAAGTCTGTCAGTACTTATCAGCTGCTGTATGTCCTGCAGGACATGGTGTATTCTTTCCAGTCTGACAGTGCTCTCTGCTGCCACCTCTGTCCATGTCAGGAATTGTGCAGAGCAGGAGAGCTATTCTATGGGAATTTGCTACTGCTCTGGACAGTTCCTCACATGCACAAAGGTGCAGGAGAATCGCTGTCTCAGACTGGAAAGAATATACCAATTCCTGCAGGACATGCAGCAGCTGAAGGTACTGGACGATTTGAGATTTTTTTTAATGGAAGTAACTTACAAAAACACCAAACAGTACATTTTTCTTTAACCCCCATCCCCCATCGCCTTACTCAACTCACCCCCCCCACCCTAACTCCCAAAAAAACAGCAATTCCACTACATCCAATACTTGTGGAGGAATTATAAAGAGAAGAGTAAGTAAAACCAACTGTAAGTAGGTGAGCACAGGGCCATAGTCTGACATCAGCGAACCGAGGAGGAACTGTTCTCATTGTTCACTTAACTATATTTCACGTGGATTTCTTGTTACATTGTGCACCAGGACCAATGTAAAAATTGAAATAAAATCCACATCTACCTCATGGAGACTATGGTGAGGCGTTGTGCGGCTGGATATAGCCAGGATGACTAGAGCTTTCACATATAGAGTGACAGTACAGAGATGATGATGCTGCTGCCTCTGTGTAGATGAGGCCTCGTATTTCCGTCATCACCTCCTCCTTATTAGCCGCTCCACTGTACACTCCGGCTGTGCAAAATACGGGGTGCCCCCACCCGAGACTGGTCACCCTGTATCCCCCTAATGTCAGTGTTAACATATAAGTGTTCATGGAAGATATTCCCCTGCTCCCACCCAAGACTGGTAACCCTATATCCCTTTGACCCAACACCAGACAGTCTGCTTCTATCCCCTTACCCAAGCCCAGACTGGTCACCTTGTTCCCCCGTGCCCCCACCCTAAACTGGTCACCCTGTGTCTCACGACTTACACCACAGACTGGTCACCATGTAATCCTGTGCCCACCCCCCAGATTGGTTTCCCTGCATCCTCCTGCTCCCACTGCAGACTGGTCACCCTGTATCCCCCCGGCCCCCACCTGAGACTGGTCACCCCTGTATCCCCCTAATGTCAGTGTTAACATATTAAGTGTCCATGGAAGATATAGGTCAAGAAAAAAATATATCTACATGCCCAGGAACATATTTTCACACCTATGCAGGTCTAGACCAAGAGTCTAGCCTGATAGTTATCAGTAATTAATAATATATTAATTACCTTCCTGCGATTCTTCCATTCTTGCTTCTGATGGGAATGTTCGTCTCCGTGCGTGCTTTCTCTTCTCGTCGTCCACCTAAAGTAGAAAAAGATTCACCGGTGTGATAATATGTTCCTAGAATGGAGATCTTAATATGTAGGTGTAATACTCTAAGGACACTGCTCATATGACCCTGCTCTCTTGTGTCTCTACCTTTACCCAAGACTGGACACCCATATCCCCCTGCCCCCACAGCAGACTGGTCATTCTCTATTCCCCTGCCCTCACCCTAGACCGGTCACCTTATATGCCTTTGACCCTGCCTCAGAGTGGCCACTCTTTATCCTCTTACCCCCATCCCAGACTGGTCTCCCTCTAGCCCCCTGTCTCCACCTTAGAAGGGTCACCCTGTATCCTCCTGCCCCAACAAAACTGGTCAACCTGTATCCCCCTGCCACCACCCTAGACTTGTCACCGTGAGTCACCTTGCCTCCACTGGTCACCCTGTATCCTTCTGCCCCAAACCTAACTGGTCACCCTGTATCCTCGTGCCTTCACCCTAGACTGGTCACCCTGTATCCTCCCGCCCCCCACCCCCACCCCGCAGTGGTCACTCTTCATCGCCTTTCCGCCACCCCTGACTGGTAACCCTGTATATCTCTAGCCTCAACTAAAAGCCCTATTCCACGGAACGAACGATTATCGTTCGTATTCGGCCGATATCGGCCACTACGGACGATAATCGTCCCGTGGAATAGAGTGCAACGATCAGCCGACATCGTTCATGTCGGCTGATCGTTGCAGTCTCTTGTTTTTCACACGTTGAAAAACAAGCGACTGATATAGCAGCGATCCGCTGCCGTCGCTCCGTTGAATAGGAGCGTCGGCAGCAGATGCTGCTATATCCTATGGGCTGCCCGGACGATCTAGCGATCACCCGGGCAGCCCCGCCGCAGCTCACGCCGCCCCTCCCGCACTCACCCGCTCGCTGTAGCCGCGCTGAATAGCGGCGGCAGCGAGCGGGGAACGAGGAGCAAACGAGCGCTGAGAGCGCACGTTTGCTCCTCTGACGACCATGGAATAGGGGCATAAGACGGGTCATCCTGTATGCTCCTGCCCTCTCACCTAGATAAGTCACCCTGTATCCTCCTGCCCCCACCCCTGGACTAGTCACACCAATATCACTTTGATCCAACCCCAGACTGGTCTGCTTCTAACCCCCTACCGAAGCCCAGACTTGTCACCTTGTATCCCAGTGCCCACACCCTAGACCCGTCCTGTGTCTCATGGCCCACACCACAGACTGGTCACCCTGTAATCCTGTACCCGCCACCCCCAGATTGTTTCCCTGTATTCCCCTGCCCCCATTCTAGACTGGCCACCCTGTATCCCCCTGCCCCCACCCAAATTGGTCACCCTGTACGCCCCTAATGTCAATGTTAACATTTAAGTGTCCATGGAAGATATAGGTCAAGAAAAAATATATATCTACATGGCCCAAAAACATATCACCACACCTATGCTCCTGCCCCCACCCCCGACTAGTCAACCTGTATCCCCCTGCAATCACCCAGACCTGGTCACTCTATTTTCCCCTGCCCCAATTCTAGACTTGTTTCCCTAAATTCTTTGCCTTCACCCAAGACTGGTCACCCTGTATCCTCCTACCCCACACCTGTACGGATCACCCTGTATCCCCCTGCCCGCAACAAAACTGCTCACCCTATATTCCTTTGACCCAACGCCAGACTGGTCTGCTTCTATCCCCCTACCCCAGCCCAGACTGGTCACCCTGTGTCTCATGGCCCACACCACAGACTGGTCACCCTGTAATCCTGTGCCCACACCCCCAATTGGTTTCCCTGCATCCTACTGCTCCCACTCCAGACTGGTCACCCTATATCCCCCGGCCCCCAACCTGAGACTGTCACCATGTATCCCCCTAATGTCAGTGTTAACATATTAGTGTCCATGAAGATATAGGTCAATAAAAAACATATATCTACATGGCCCAGGTACATATTATCACACCTATGCAGGTCTAGACCAAGAGTCTAGCCTGATAGTTATCAGTAATTAATAAATATATTAATTACCTTCCTGCGATTCTTCCATTCTTGCTTCTGATGGGAATGTTCGTCTCTGTGCGTGCTTCTTCTTCTCGTCGTCCACCTAAAGTAGAAAATATTCACAGGTGTGATAATATGTTCCTAGAATGGAGATCTTAATATGTAGGTAATACTCTAAGGACACTGCTCATATGACCCTGCTCTCTTGTGTCCCTACCCTTACCCAAGACTGGTCACCGTATATCCCACTGCCCCATCTCAGACTGGTCATTCTCTATTTCCCTGCCCTCACCCTAGACCAGTCACCCTATGTCCCCTTGACATTGCCCCAGACTGGCCACTCTGTATCCTCCTGCCCCATCCCAGAATGGGCCTCCCTCTATCTCCCTGTGTACACCCTAGATTGGTCACCTTGTATCTCTATGTACCCCCCCCCCCCTCCCCAGACAGGTCACCCTGTATGATTCTGCCTCCACTGCAGATTAGTTACCCTATTTTCCTCGGCAACCACCCCAGACTGGTCATTCTGTATCCCCCTGCCCCCACCCTAGATTTGTCACCCTATATCCTGAGCTCTCTGATGAGTGCGCTGCCGGGGATAGGACGGACACCCCCGGCAGCCGCACATCAGCCAGGACAGACCAGGAGGCGAGAGGCTCGACAGGGAGTAGATGGAAGGTGAGTTGTGTTTTTTTTTTCTTTTGTTATCTTTTATGCACAGGGGGGAGAGGAGGGGGGCCATATATAATGAGGGAAGAGGGGGCCAGATATAAGAGGGAAAGAGGGAAGAGTGAGCCAGCAATAAGGGGAAGAGGGGGCCAGCTATAATGAGGGAAGAGGGAGCCAGCTATATGAGGGAAGAGGGGGCCAGCTATAAGGAGAGGGGGGAGAATAGGGGCAACCTATAAGGGAGGGGGGGAGGGGGCCATCGATGGGGGAGAGGGGCCATCTATAAGCGGGGGGAGGTGGGTCATCTAAAAGGGAGGGGGCCATCTATAAGTGAGGGGGGGAGGGGGCCACCTATAAGGAGGGGGGGAGGGGGCCATCTATAAGTGGGATGAGGGGGGTCATCTAAAAGGCGGGGGCCATTGATAAGGGAAGGGGGGGGCCATCGATAAGGGAGGGGGCCATAAACAAGGGAGGGGGCCATCAATAAGGGAGGGGGAAGGGGGCCATCGATAAGGGAGGGGGGAGGGGCCATTGATAAGTGGGGGGGAGGGGCCATCAATAAGGGAGGGAGGGGGCCATCGATAAGGGAGGGGTCCATTGATAAGGGAGGGAGGAGGGGCCATCGATAAGGGGGGGGCGTCGATAAGGAGGGGGGAGGGGCCATTGATAAGGGAGGGGGAAGGGGGCAATCAATAAGCGAGGGGCCATCAAAAAGGGAGGGGGGCCATCGATAAGGGAGGGGGAGGGGGGCCATCGATAAGGAGTGGGGCCATCGATAAGGGAGGGGGGCCAACGATAAGGGAGGGGGTCATCGATAAGGGAGGGGGGGAGGGGGGCCATCGATAAGGGAGGGGGGCCATCGATAAGGGAGGGGGGGGGGCCATCAACAAGGGAGGGGCCTTTGATAAGGGAGGGGGGGGGCCAACGATATGGGAGGGGGGGAGGGGCCAACGATAAGGGAGGGGGGCCATCGATAAGGGAGGGGGGAGGGGGGCCATCGATAAAGGAGGGGGGCCATCGATAAGGGAGGGGGAAGGGGGGCCATGATAAAAGAGGGGGGAGGGGCCATCGATAAGGGGGGGAGGGGCCATCGATAAGGGAGGGGGGGGGGGCCATCAATAAGGGAGGGGGGGAGGGGGCCATCGATAAGGGAGGGGGGGAGGGGGGCATCGATAAGGTAGGGGGGTAAGGGGCATTGATAAGGGAGGGGGTAATCGATAAGGGAAGGGCCATCAATAAGGGAGGGGAAGGGCCATCGATTAGGGAGGGGGGGCATCTATAATGGGGTATAGGTAAGGGGGAGAGGGACATCTATAAGGGGACTACATAGGGGGAGAGGGGGCCCATAAGGGGACAACATAGGGGGAGGGGGCCTATAAGGAGGCTACATAGAAGGGGACATATACTATAGGGGATCACAATCGTGTCAGCCTACAAACTAAATGGTGGCATAAAGGGGCCAATACAGATGTGCAGTTTGTATAGAGATGAGGATGGTCCCCGGAGTAAGGAGCCTAATATGTTTGCCTGGCAGATTCTGTGGAGTTGTGGCTCGGAGAAGTTCTCATAATGGCAGATGGAGAAGAAAATGCAAACGACTCTGATCAGAGAAGATGTCCCTTGTAAGTTTACTTGATGTAACTACACTGTAATGTATATAGTGTATAAGAACCTGTGTAGAGCTAGGGCTACCTCTATATGACTGTATGAGGTGATAGTGATCTTTGTACAGTGGATTATTCAGTAGCAGCGGCGGTGTTAGTCAGTATGTGGTGGTATATTTGTTACTTTTATCTGGTATTGTGTTTTATTGGTCTCGGTATACTGGATTTGGTCAGTAACAATATGGCGGAGATGGTAGTGGTTGGGGTGTGGCGGTAAAATTTTCTTCCTATATACTGTATTACTGGTAATATTGGTCTCAGTGTACAGGATTTGGTCAGTAACAGTATGGCAGTAATATGTATGGTGATAATATTTTCTCTTCATATATATATATATATATATATATACATACATACATACATACACCAAAAGCATCACTTAGTCGTGAAAGGAATGGGGGGGGGGCCCAAGGTGACCTCTTGCACCTGGGCATAGGAGACATTCTATCCCCCTGCCTGTATCCCTCTGCACCCACCCTCGACTGGTCACCCTGTGTCCCACCGTCCACAACTTAGACTGGTCACTTTGTAATCTCGTACCCCCACCTCAGACTTGTCACCCTGTATCCTCCTGTCCCCCACTGCAGACTGGTCACTCTGTACCCCCCTGCCCCCACTGCAGACTGGTCACCCTGTACCCCCCTGCCCCCACCCGAGACTGGACACCCTATATCCCCCTAATGTCAGTGTTAACATATTAGTGTCCATGGAAGATATAGGTCAATAAAAAACATATATCTACATGGCCCGGTACATATTATCACACCTATGCAGGTCTAGACAAAAAGTCTAGCCTGATAGTTATCAGTAATTAATAATTATATTAATTACCTGTTCTGCGATTCTTCCATTTCTGCTTCTGATCGAATGTTCGTCTCCTTGCGTGTTTATTCTTTTCGTCGTCCACCTAAAGTAGAATAAAATCATGTGTATATATGTTCCTAGAATGGAGATCTTAATATGTAGGTAATACTCTAAGGACACTGCTCATATGACCCTGCTCTCTTGTGTCTCTACCTTTACCAGACTGGACACCTATATCCCCTGCCCCCAACCCAGACTGGTCATTCCTATTCCCCTGCCCTCACCCTAGACCGTCACCTTATATGCCTTTGACCCTGCCTCAGAGTGGCCACTCTTTATCCTCTTACCCCCATCCCAGACTGGTCTCCTCTAGCCCCTGTCTCCACCTTAGAAGGGTCACCCTGTATCCTCCTGCCCAACAAAAACTGGTCAACCTGTATCCCCCTGCCACCCCCTAGACTTGTCACCGTGAGTCCCTTGCCTCCACTGGTCACCCTGTATCCTTCTGCCCCAAACCCAAACTGGTCACCCTGTATCCTCGTGCCTTCACCCTAGACTGGTCACCCTGTATCCTCCCGCCCCAAACCAACACCCCAGTGGTCACTCTTCATCGCCTTTCCGCCACCCCTGACTGGTACCCCTGTATATCTCTAGCCTCAACTAAGACGGGTCATCCTGTATGCTCCTGCCCTCACCCTAGATAAGTCACCCTGTATCCTCCTGCCCCCACCCTGGACTAGTCACCCAATATCCCTTGACCAACCCAGACTGGTCAGCTTATCCCCCTAAACCGAAGCCCAGACTTGTCACCTTGTATCCAGTGACCACCCTAGACCCGTCACTGTGTCTCATGCCCACACCACAGACTGGTCACCCTGTCACCTATGCTCCGCCCCCCCCCCGACTAGTCAACCTGTATCCCCCTGCAATCACCCAAGACTGGTCATTCTATTTTCCCCTGCCCCATTCTAGACTTGTTTCCCTAAATTCCTTTGCCTTCACCCAAGACTGGTCACCCTGTATCCTCCTACCCCACACCTGTACGGATCACCCTGTATCCCCCTGCCCGCACCAAAAACTGCTCACCCAATATCCCTTTGACCCAACCCCAGACTGGTCTGCTTCTATCCCCCTACCGAAGCCCAGACTTGTCACCTTGTATCCCAGTGCCCACACTCTAGACCCGTCCTGTGTCTCATGGCCCACACCACAGACTGGTCACCCTGTAATCCTGTACCGCCACCCCCAAATTGGTTTCCCTGTATTCCCCTGCCCCATTCCAGACTGGCCACCCTGTATCCCCCTGCCCCACCCAAACTGGTCACCCTGTACGCCCCTAATGTCAATGTTACATATTAAATGTCTATGGAAGATATAGGTCAAGAAAAAAAATATATTAGATGGCCCAAAACATATCACCACACCTATGCTCCTGCCCCCACCCCGACTAGTCAACCTATATCCCCTTGCAATCACCCAAGACTGGTCATTCTATATTCCCCTGCCCCAATTCTAGACTTGTTTCCCTAAATTTCCTTTGCCTTCACCCAAGACTGGTCACCCTGTATCCTCCTACCCCACACCTGTACGGATCACCCTGTATCCCCTGCCCGCACCAAAAACTGCTCACCCTATATTCCTTTGACCCAACCCCAGACTGGTCTGCTTCTATCCCCCTACCCCAGCCAGACTGGTCACCCTGTGTCTCATGGCCCACACCACACTGGTCACACCTGTAATCCTGTGCCCCCACCCCCAGATCGGTTTCCCTGTATCCTACTGCTCCCACTCCAGACTGGTCACCCTATATCCCCCGGCCCCCACCTGAGACTGGTCACCATGTATCCCCCTAATGTCAGTGTTAACATATTAAGTGTCCATGGTAGATATAGGTCAATAAATAACATATATCTACATGGCCCAGGAACATATCACACCTATGCAGGTCTAGACCAAGAGTCTAGCCTGATAGTTATCAGTAATTAATAAAATATATTAATTACCTTCCTGCGATTCTTCCATTGATCCTGATGGGATGTTCGTCTCCGTGCATGTTCTTTTTTCTTATCGTCCCCTACAGTAGAAAAAAAATCACAAATTAGTAACTATTATAGAAAAGTATTGAAAAAAACTATACTATAGTAAGTATAGTAACTTACAACTTTAGCGTTTGCAGAAGCATAAACTGGCGCCCCAAAAATCCACATTAAACCTTTGGACGATACCTACCTGCACCTTCCTTCCTTATGCTGCTTTCCTACCTAGTTGGCTGCCTGGTTGCAACTAAACCGCTTGCCTGTCTAGCAGTTATATATGTCATCACAGCTTTGATGACATCACAGAACACCTTTCTAGGTTGCTAGCTGTAAACAACTTCTACTCTACTCTGACATAGTAATTGAGAACAGAAATGCTTTGGAAAAAGTTTGTTTAAATGCATAGCCTCCTAATAAAGAAAAGGATCAAAACAAATGTTTTTTTTTAAGAGTACACAAAAAATGTGGTTGACCAATTTACTTCTATTTGAAAATCTCAAGTCTGTCAGTACTTATCAGCTGCTGTATGTCCTGCAGGACATGGTGTATTCTTTCCAGTCTGACAGTGCTCTCTGCTGCCACCTCTGTCCATGTCAGGAATTGTGCAGAGCAGGAGAGCTATTCTATGGGAATTTGCTACTGCTCTGGACAGTTCCTCACATGCACAAAGGTGGCAGGAGAAATCGCTGTCTCAGACTGGAAAGAATATACCATTCCTGCAGGACATGCAGCAGCTGATAGGTACTGGACGATTTGAGATTTTTTTTTAATGGAAGTAACTTACAAAAACACCAAACAGTACATTTTTCTTTACCCCCCATCCCCCATCGCCTTACTCAACTCACCCACCCTAACTCCCCCAAAAAAACAGCAATTCCACTACATCCACTACTTGGGAGAGGAATTATAAGAGAGAGTAAGTAAAACCAACTGTAAGTAGGTGAGCACAGGGCCATAGTCTGACATCAGCGACCGAGGAGGAACCTGTTTCTCATTGTCACTTAACTATATTTCACGTGGATTTCTTGTTACATTGTGCACCAGGACCAATGTAAAAATTGAAATAAAATCCACATCTACCTCATGGAGACTAATGGTGAGGCGTTGTGCGGGCTGGATATAGCCAGGATGACTAGAGCTTTCAGATATAGAGTGTACAGTACAGAGATGATGATGCTGCTGCCTCTGTGTGGATGAGGCCTCGTATTCCCGTCATCACCTCCTCCTTATTGAGCCGCTCCACTGTACACTCCCGGCTGCAAAATACGGGTGCCCCACCCGAGAACTGGTCACCCTGTATCCCCCTAATGTCAGTGTTAACATATAAGTGTTCATGGAAGATATTCCCCTGCTCCCACCCAGACTGGTAACCCTATATCCCTTTGACCCAACACCAGACGGCTGCTTCTATCCCCTTACCCAAGCCCAGACTGGTCACCTTGTATCCCAGTGCCCCCACCTAAACTGGTCACCCTGTGTCTCACGACTTACACCACAGACTGGTCACCTTGTAATCCTGTGCCCCCACCCCCAGATTGGTTTCCCTGCATCCTCCTGCTCCCACTGCAGACTGGTCACCCTGTAGCCCCCGGCCCCCACTGAGACTGGTCACCCTGTATCCCCTAATGTCAGTGTTAACATATTAAGTGTCATGGAAGATTAGGTCAAGAAAAAAATATATCTACATGGCCCAAAAACATATCACCACACCTATGCTCC
>NW_027209407.1:0-24398 GCF_027789765.1 Dendropsophus ebraccatus | reverse complement strand
TACTGGAGGTGACGGGATACCTTACTGGAGGTGACAGCGAATACCTTACTGGAGTGACGGGATCCTTACTGAGGGCAGAATACCTTACTGGGAGTGAGGAAATACCTTAATGGAGTGACGCGATACCCTTACTGGATGTGACCGGATACCTTACTGGAGGGTGAAGGGATACCTTACTGGAGGTGAGCGATACCTTACTGGAGGTGACGCGATTACCTTACTGGAGTGACGGGGATACCTTACTGGAGGTGACGGACACCTTACTGGGAGGTGACGGGCATACCTTACTGGAGGTGACGGAACACCTTACTGGAGGTGACGGAACACCTTACTGGAGGTGACGGTAATATCTTACTGGAGGTGAGGGAATACCTTACTGGAGGTGACGGGAATACTTACTGGAGGTGACGCGATCCCTTACTGGAGGTGACGGGATACCTTACTGGAGGTGACGGAACACCTTACTGGAGGTGACGGGATACCTTACTGGAGGTGACGGAACACCTTACTGGAGGTGACGGAACACCTTACTGGAGGTGACGGAATATCTTACTGGAGGTGAGGGAATACCTTACTGGAGGTGACGGGATACCTTACTGGAGGTGACGCGATACCTTACTGGAGGTGACGCGATACCTTACTGGAGGTGAGGGAATACCTTACTGGAGGTGACAGAATACCTTACTGGAGGTGATGGGATACCTTACTGGAGGTGACGGAACACCTTACTGGAGGTGACAGAATACCTTACTGGAGGTGACGGGATACCTTACTGGAGGTGACGGGATACCTTACTGGAGGTGACGCGATACCTTACTGGAGGTGACGGGATACCTTACTGGAGGTGACGGGATACCTTACTGGAGGTGACGGGATACCTTACTGGAGGTGACGCGATACCTTACTGGAGGTGACGGGATACCTTACTGGAGGTGACGGAACACCTTACTGGAGGTGACGGGATACCTTACTGGAGGTGACGGAACACCTTACTGGAGGTGACGGAACACCTTACTGGAGGTGACGGAATATCTTACTGGAGGTGAGGGAATACCTTACTGGAGGTGACGCGATACCTTACTGGAGGTGACGCGATACCTTACTGGAGGTGACGCGATACCTTACTGGAGGTGAGGGAATACCTTACTGGAGGTGACAGAATACCTTACTGGAGGTGATGGGATACCTTACTGGAGGTGACGGAACACCTTACTGGAGGTGACAGAATACCTTACTGGGGGTGACGGAATACCTTACTGGAGGTGACGCGATACCTTACTGGAGGTGACGCGATACCTTACTGGAGGTGACGGGATACCTTACTGGAGGTGACGGGATACCTTACTGGAGGTGACGGGATACCTTACTGGAGGTGACGGGATACCTTACTGGAGGTGAGGGCATACCTTACTGGAGGTGATGGGATACCTTACTGGAGGTGACAGAATACCTTACTGGAGGTGATGGAGTACCTTACCGGGGTTGACTGGATACCTTACTGGAGGTGAGGGCATACCTTACTGGAGGTGATGGGATACCTTACTGGAGGTGATGGAGTACCTTACTGGAGGTGATGGAGTACCTTACCGGGGTTGACTGGATACCTTACTGGAGGTGTTACTGCTGTTGTCTTCGCTGCTGAGTGGAGTTGATCGAATCTCAGGAAATCCTAGGTTAAATTGAACGCGAACATTCACGAACCTGCTGCATTAGATTGCTGATGCCTTCCCGATCCGTGGGGAAGGAGGAGACAGCCCGAGTACCACCTGGAATTCCGGGATTCAGCCTAGGTAATAGCCGAGCACTCTCCTCCTTCCCCATGGACCGGGAAAGCACCAGCAATCTAATGCGGCAGGTTTGATCGTCTCTACTGCTGAGCGTACCTGTGCATTAGGAGACGGCACCATAGATAAATTGGGGATCAGTGCTGTGTATATAGGAGCCCCCAGGGGGATCAGTGCTGTGTATATAGGAGCCCCCAGGGGAATCAGTGCTGTGTATATAGGAGACCCCCAGGGGATCAGTGCTGTGTATATAGGAGACCCCCAGGGGGATCAGTGCTGTGTATATAGGAGCCCCCAGGGGGATCAGTGCTGTGTATATAGGAGACCCCCAGGGGGATCAGTGCTGTGCATATAGGAGACCCCCAGGGGGATCAGTGCTGTGTATATAGGAGACCCCCCCGGGGGATCAGTGCTGTGTATATAGGAGGACCCCAGGGGGATCAACGCTGTGTATATAGGAGCCCCCAGGGGGATCAGTGCTGTGTATATAGGAGATCAGTGCTGTGTATATAGGAGATCAGTGCTGTGTATATAGGAGATCAGCGCTGTGTATATAGAAGCCCCCAGGGGATCAGTGCTGTGTATATAGGAGACCCCCAGGTGGATCAGTGCTGTGTATATAGGAGCCCCCAGAGGGATCAGTGCTGTGTACATAGGAGCCCCCAGGGGGATCAAAGCTGTGTATATAGGAGGCCCCAGGGGGATCAGTGCTGTGTATATAGGGGGTCCCCCAGGGGGATCAGTGCTGTGTATATAGGGGGTCCCCCAGGGGGATCAGTGCTGTGTATATAGGAGATCAATGCTTTGTATATAGGAGATCAGTGCTGTGTATATAGGAGATCAGCGCTGTGTATATAGGAGCCCCCAGGGAGATCAGTGCTGTGTATATAGGAGACCCCCAGGTGGATCAGTGCTGTGTATATAGGAGCCCCCAGGGGGATCAGTGCTGTGTATATAGGAGGCCCCAGGGGGATCAGTGCTGTGTATATAGGGGGTCCCCCAGGGAGATCAGTGCTGTGTACATAGGAGCCCCCAGGGGGATTAGTGTTGTGTATATAGAGGATCAGTGCTGTGTATATAGGGGGTCAGTGCTGTGTATATAGGGGGTCCCCCAGGGGGATCAGTGCTGTGTATATAGGGGGTCAGTGCTGTGTATATAGGGGGTCCCCCAGGGGGATCAGTGCTGTGTATATAGGAGACCCCCAGGGGGATCAGTGCTGTGTATATAGGAGACCCCCAGGGTAATCAGTGCTGTATATATAGGAGACTCCCAGGGGGATCAGTGCTGTGTATATAGGAGCCCCCCAGGGGGATTAGTGCTGTGTATATAGGGGACCAGTGCTGTGTATATAGGAGCCCCCAGGGGGATCAGTGCTGTGTATATAGGAGCCCCCAGGGGGATTAGTGTTGTGTATATAGAGGATCAGTGCTGTGTATATAGGAGACCCCCAGGGGGATTAGTGCTGTGTATATAGGGGATCAGTGCTGTGTATATAGGGGATCAGTCCTGTGTATATAGGGGAACAGTGTTGTGTATATAGGGAAGCCCAGGAGAACAAAAAGTCGTATATGCGCAATCAAGGTACCGATAGAAAGAACATGCAAAAAATCTGACACCTGAGCCCCATAGACCAAAGGATAAATGCGCTATAAGCCGGGGAATGGAGCGATTTTAAGGAACGTTTATTTTCTGTAAAAGGTTTTATTTTTTTCCAAGCCATCACTTAAAATAAAAGTTATATGTTACATATCGTTTTAATCGTACCGACTTGAGGAACATATATAACATGTCACACGGCGTAAAAAATGAAGCCCACCCCAAAGAAAAAGAATTGCGTTTTTCTTTTCTATTTCACTGCGCATATAATTTTTTCTGGTTCCGCAGCATATTTTTGGAAAAATTCAGCCCGTCATTGCAAAGTACAATCAGTGACGCAAAAAATAAGGGCTCATGTGGGTCCGAAGGTGTAAAAATGCGACTGCTATGGCCTTATATACACAATGACTTGTCCTCCACCAAATTGTTTGGACCTTCGGACGGGCAACGGGCCACAAATTGATTAAAGCTACAGGTGGTCTGGGCTCGGAGTACGGCCGCCAAAGGTGAGCAACACTGCACGTTATTTGCTGCACTATCACACTATGTGCATCGGTGCTGTCTTCCAATGAGTCGTGTTTATTGACACAGTCCTGTATACACCACTAGGGATGTAGATGTTACCTGTATATACCAGTAGGGGTGTAGATGTTACCTGTATATACCAGTAGGGGTGTAGATGTTACCTGTATATACCAGTAGGGATGTAGATGTTACCTGTATATACCAGCAGGGGTGTATATGTTACCTGTATATACCAGTAGGGGTGTATATGTTACCTGTATATACCAGTAGGGGTGTATATGTTACCTGTATATACCACTAGGGATGTAGATGTTACCTGTATATACCAGTAGGGATGTATATGTTTCCTGTATATACCAGCAGGGGTGTATATGTTACCTGTATATACCAGTAGGGGTGTATATGTTACCTGTATATACCACTAGGGATGTAGATGTTACCTGTATACACCACTAGGGATGTAGATGTTACCTGTATATACCACTAGGGATGTAGATGTTACCTGTATATACCAGTAGGGATGTAGATGTTACCTGTATATACCAGCAGGGGTGTATATGTTACCTGTATATACCAGTAGGGATGTAGATGTTACCTGTATATACCAGTAGGGATGTAGATGTTACCTGTATATACCACTAGGGATGTAGATGTTACCTGTATATACCAGTAGGGGTGTAGATGTTACCTGTATATACCAGTAGGGGTGTAGATGTTACCTGTATATACCAGTAGGGATGTAGATGTTACCTGTATATATCAGTAGGGATGTAGATGTTACCTGTATATATCAGTAGGGGTGTATATGTTACCTGTATACACCATTAGGGATGTAGATGTTACCTGTATATACCAGTAGGGATGTAGATGTTACCTGTATATATCAGTAGGGGTGTATATGTTACCTGTATACACCATTAGGGATGTAGATGTTACCTGTATATACCAGTAGGGATGTAGATGTTACCTGTATATACCAGTAGGGATGTAGATGTTACCTGTATACACCATTAGGGATGTAGATGTTACCTGTATATACCAGCAGGGGTGTAGATGTTACCTGTATATACCAGTAGGGGTGTATATGTTACCTGTATACACCACTAGGGATGTAGATGTTACCTGTATATACCAGTAGGGGTGTATATGTTACCTGTATATACCAGTAGGGGTGTATATGTTACCTGTATACACCATTAGGGATGTAGATGTTACCTGTATATACCAGTAGGGGTGTAGATGTTACCTGTATATACCACTAGGGATGTAGATGTTACCTGTATATACCACTAGGGATGTAGATGTTACCTGTATATACCAGTAGGGGTGTATATGTTACCTGTATATACCAGTAGGGGTGTATATGTTACCTGTATATACCAGTAGGGGTGTAGATGTTACCTGTATACACCAGTAGGGATGTAGATGTTACCTGTATATACCATTAGGGATGTAGATGTTACCTGTATATACCAGTAGGGGTGTAGATGTTACCTGTATATACCACTAGGGATGTAGATGTTACCTGTATATACCACTAGGGATGTAGATGTTACCTGTATATACCAGTAGGGGTGTATATGTTACCTGTATATACCAGTAGGGGTGTAGATGTTACCTGTATATACCAGTAGGGGTGTAGATGTTACCTGTATATACCAGTAGGGATGTAGATGTTACCTGTATATACCAGTAGGGGTGTATATGTTACCTGTATATACCAGTAGGGGTGTATATGTTACCTGTATATACCAGTAGGGGTGTAGATGTTACCTGTATACACCAGTAGGGATGTAGATGTTACCTGTATATACCATTAGGGATGTAGATGTTACCTGTATATACCATTAGGGATGTAGATGTTACCTGTATAAACCAGTAGGGGTGTAGATGTTACCTGTATATACCACTAGGGATGTAGATGTTACCTGTATATACCACTAGGGATGTAGATGTTACCTGTATATACCAGTAGGGGTGTATATGTTACCTGTATATACCAGTAGGGGTGTATATGTTACCTGTATATACCATTAGGGATGTAGATGTTACCTGCACGGTCAGGATTACGGGGGAGTGGCCTTCAGTGTCTTGTGGTTCATCAGGGTTAAAATCTGTCTCCACGTGTCTCATAAATGGCGGCTTCAGGACATAACCGCAGCGGCCGTTCTGCTGGAAGAGGCCGTCATTAAGGTCCATCTCTACTCCCGGGGTCTGGAAATTCAGCGCCACTGAGGAGAAAGAGAGCAGGAAAGACTGTCAGGGCCGGAGACAGCCCACAAGAGTATTATAGTAGTTATATCCCTGTATATAGGAGCAGTATTATAGTAGTTATATTCCTGTATATAGGAGCAGTATTATAGCAGTTATATCCCTGTATATAGGAGCAGTATTATAGTAGTTATATTCCTGTATATAGGAGCAGTATTATAGTAGTATATTCCTGTATATAGGAGCAGTATTATAGTAGTTATATTCCTGTATATAGGGGCAGTATTATAGTAGTATATTCCTGTATATAGGAGCAGTATTATAGTAGTATATTCCTGTATATAGGGGGCAGTATTATAGTAGTATATTCCTGTATATAGGAGCAGTATTATAGTAGTTATATTCCTGTATATAGGAGCAGTATTATAGTAGTATATCCCTGTATATAGGAGCAGTATTATAGTAGTATATTCCTGTATATAGGGGCAGTATTATAGTAGTATATTCCTGTATATAGGAGCAGTATTATAGTAGTATATTCCTGTATATACGAGCAGTATTATAGTAGTTATATCCCTGTATATAGGAGTATTATAGTAGTATATTCCTGTATATAGGAGCAGTATTCTAGTAGTATATTCCTGTATATAGGAGCAGTATTATAGTAGTATATTCCTGTATATAGGAGCAGTATTATAGTAGTATATTCCTGTATATAGGAGCAGTATTATAGTAGTATATCCCTGTATATAGGGGCAGTATTATAGTAGTTATATTCCTGTATATAGGAGCAGTATTATAGTAGTATATCCATGTATATAGGAGCAGTATTATAGTAGTTATATCCCTGTATATAGTACAGTATTATAGTAGTATATTCCTGTATATAGGAGCAGTATTATAGTAGTTATATTCCTGTATATAGGAGCAGTATTATAGTAGTTATATTCCTGTATATAGGAGCAGTATTATAGTAGGTATATTCCTGTATATAGGAGCAGTATTATAGTAGTTATATTCCTGTATATAGGAGCAGTATATAGTAGTTATATCCCTGTATATAGGAGCAGTATTATAGTAGTATATTCCTGTATACAGGGGGCAGTATTATAGTAGTATATCCCTGTATATAGGAGCAGTATTATAGTAGTATATTCCTGTATATAGGAGCAGTATTATAGTAGTATATCCATGTATATAGGAGCAGTATTATAGTAGTTATATCCCTGTATATAGTACAGTATTATAGTAGTATATTCCTGTATATAGGAGCAGTATTATAGTAGTTATATTCCTGTATATAGGAGCAGTATTATAGTAGTTATATCTCTGTATATAGGAGGCAGTATTATAGTAGTATATTCCTGTATATAGGGGCAGTATTATAGTAGTATATCCCTGTATATAGGAGGCAGTATTATAGTAGTATATCCCTGTATATAGGAGGCAGTATTATAGTAGTATATTCCTGTATATAGGGGCAGTATTATAGTAGTATATTCCTGTATATAGGAGCAGTATTATAGTAGTTATATTCCTGTATATAGGGCAGTATTATAGTAGTTATATCCCTGTATATAGGAGCAGTATTATAGTAGGTATATTCCTGTATATAGGAGCAGTATTATAGTAGTATATTCCTGTATATAGGAGCAGTATTATAGTAGTATATCCCTGTATATAGGAGCAATATTATAGTAGTATATTCCTGTATATAGGAGCAGTATAATAGTAGTTATATTCCTGTATATAGGAGCAGTATTATAGTAGTTATATTCCTGTATATAGGAGCAGTATTATAGTAGTATATTCCTGTATATAGGAGCAGTATTATAGTAGTTATATCCCTGTATATAGGAGCAGTATTATAGTAGGTATATTCCTGTATATAGGAGCAGTATTATAGTAGTATATTCCTGTATATAGGAGCAGTATTATAGTAGTATATCCCTGTATATAGGAGCAATATTATAGTAGTATATTCCTGTATATAGGAGCAGTATAATAGTAGTTATATTCCTGTATATAGGAGCAGTATTATAGTAGTATATTCCTGTATATAGGAGCAGTATTATAGTAGTTATATCCCTGTATATAGGAGCAGTATTATAGTAGGTATATTCCTGTATATAGGAGCAGTATTATAGTAGTATATTCCTGTATATAGGAGCAGTATTATAGTAGTATATCCCTGTATATAGGAGCAATATTATAGTAGTATATTCCTGTATATAGGAGCAGTATAATAGTAGTTATATTCCTGTATATAGGAGCAGTATTATAGTAGTTATATTCCTGTATATAGGAGCAGTATTATAGTAGTATATTCCTGTATATAGGAGCAGTATTATAGGAGTTATACTCCTGTATATAGGAGCAGTATTATAGTAGTTATATCCCTGTATATAGGAGCAGTATTATAGTAGTTATATCCCTGTATATAGGAGCAGTATTATAGTAGTATATTCCTGTATATAGGGGCAGTATTATAGTAGTTATATCCCTGTATATAGGGAGCAGTATTATAGTAGTTATATCCCTGTATATAGGAGCAGTATTATAGTAGTTATATCCCTGTATATAGGAGCAGTATTATAGTAGTATATCCCTGTATATAGGAGCAGTATTATAGTAGTATATTCCTGTATATAGGAGCAATATTATAGTAGTATATCCCTGTATATAGGAGCAGTATTATAGTAGTATATTCCTGTATATAGGAGCAGTATTATAGTAGTTATATTCCTGTATATAGGGGGCAGTATTATAGTAGTTATATTCCTGTATATAGGGGCAGTATTATAGTAGTATATTCCTGTATATAGGAGCAGTATTATAGTAGTTATATTCCTGTATATAGGAGCAGTATTATAGTAGTATATCCCTGTATATAGGAGCAGTATTATAGTAGTATATTCCTGTATATAGGAGCAATATTATAGTAGTATATCCCTGTATATAGGAGCAGTATTATAGTAGTATATTCCTGTATATAGGAGCAGTATTATAGTAGTTATATTCCTGTATATAGGGGGCAGTATTATAGTAGTTATATTCCTGTATATAGGGGCAGTATTATAGTAGTATATTCCTGTATATAGGAGCAGTATTATAGTAGTTATATTCCTGTATATAGGAGCAGTATTATAGTAGTTATATCACTGTATATAGGGGGCAGTATTATAGTAGTTATATCCCTGTATATAGGGGGCAGTATTATAGTAGTTATATCCCTGTATATAGGAGCAGTATTATAGTAGTATATCCCTGTATATAGGAGCAGTATTATAGTAGTATATTCCTGTATATAGGAGCAGTATTATAGTAGTATATATCCCTGTATATAGGAGCAGTATTCTAGTAGTATATCCCTGTATATAGGAGCAGTATTATAGTAGTATATTACTGTATATAGGAGCAGTATTATAGTAGTTATATTCCTGTATATAGGAGCAGTATTATAGTAGTTATATTCCTGTATATAGGAGCAGTATTATAGTAGTATATTCCTGTATATAGGAGCAGTATTATAGTAGTTATATCCCTGTATATAGGAGCAGTATTATAGTAGTATATTCCTGTATATAGGAGCAGTATTATAGTAGTATATTCCTGTATATAGGAGCAGTATTATAGTAGTTATATTCCTGTATATAGGAGCAGTATATAGTAGTTATATTCCTGTATATAGGAGCAGTATTATAGTAGGTTATATTCCTGTATATAGGAGCAGAATTATAGTAGTATATTCCTGTATATAGGAGCAGTATTATAGTAGTATATTCCTGTATATAGGAGCAGTATTATAGTAGTATATTCCTGTATATAGGAGCAGTATTATAGTAGTTATATTCCTGTATATAGGAGCAGTATTATAGTAGTTATATTCCTGTATATAGGAGCAGTATTATAGTAGTATATTCCTGTATATAGGAGCAGTATTATAGTAGTTATATTCCTGTATATAGGAGCAGTATTATAGTAGTTATATCCCTGTATATAGGAGCAGTATTATAGTAGTATATCCCTGTATATAGGAGCAGTATTATAGTAGTTATATTCCTGTATATAGGGGGCAGTATTATAGTAGTATATTCCTGTATATAGGAGCAGTATTATAGTAGTTATATTCCTGTATATAGGAGCAGTATAATAGTAGTTATATCCCTGTATATAGGGAGCAGTATTATAGTAGTTATATTCCTGTATATAGGGGCAGTATTATAGTAGTTATATCCCTGAATATAGGAGCAGTATTATAGTAGTATATTCCTGTATATAGGGGCAGTATTATAGTAGTATATTCCTGTATATAGGAGCAGTATTATAGTAGTATATCCCAGTATATAGGGAGCAGTATTATAGTAGTTATATCCCTGTATATAGGAGCAGTATTATAGTAGTTATATTCCTGTATATAGGGAGCAGTATTATAGTAGTTATATTCCTGTATATAGGAGCAGTATTATAGTAGTTATATTCCTGTATATAGGAGCAGTATTATAGTAGTATATTCCTGTATATTGGAGCAGTATTATAGTAGTTATATTCCTGTATATAGGAGCAGTATTATAGTAGTATATTCCTGTATATAGGAGCAATATTATAGTAGTATATTCCTGTATATAGGAGCAGTATTATAGTAGTATATTCCTGTATATAGGGAGCAGTATTATAGTAGTATATCCCTGTATATAGGGGCAGTATTATAGTAGTTATATTCCTGTATATAGGAGCAGTATTATAGTAGTATATTCCTGTATATAGGAGCAGTATTATAGTAGTTATATTCCTGTATATAGGAGCAGTATTATAGTAGTATGTTCCTGTATATAGGGAGCAGTATTATAGTAGTTATATCCCTGTATATAGGGGGCAGTATTATAGTAGTTATATCCCTGTATATAGGAGCAGTATTATAGTAGTTATATTCCTGTATATAGGAGCAGTATTATAGTAGTTATATTCCTGTATATAGGGGGCAGTATTATAGTAGTTATATCCCTGTATATAGGAACAGTATTATAGTAGTTATATTCCTGTATATAGGAGCAGTATTATAGTAGTTATATTCCTGTATATAGGAGCAGTATTATAGTAGTATATCCCTGTATATAGGAGCAGTATTATAGTAGTATATCCCTGTATATAGGAACAGTATTATAGTAGTTATATCCCTGTATATAGGGAGCAGTATTATAGTAGTATATTCCTGTATATAGGGAGCAGTATTATAGTAGTATATTCCTGTATATAGGGGCAGTATTATAGTAGTATATTCCTGTATATAGGAGCAGTATTATAGTAGTATATTCCTGTATATAGGTGCAGTATTATCAGGGCGGGCTGGGCCGGGGGGCCGGGGGCACATGCCCCCCAGGCCGCTCTTCCCCATTTGTCAGGGCCGCATGGCGTGCTGACAGCTGGCTGGAGTCCTCAGTGCCCCGCCCCCCTGCTTACAGCCCGCCCTCTTCAGTCATATTTACCTGTGGCTGTGCTGTGGATCCGGTCTGGCTGGAAGCGGGCCGCTGAAGCCCCGCCCCCATGACGGTAAGCCCCGCCCCCTTTATGGCCATTATGCTTTCTATAAGCCTATGAGGCTTATGGTAAAAAGCAAACTGCTATATGCAGTATCTTCCTCCGGCCACCAGAGGCTGCTCTCTCCTCCCAGCTGGTTCTCCTGTGTCTGGGCTAGAAGAGCCTGAAGACAGAGAAGATGGTGTCTGCAGGAAGCCAGGTACCTACACAGCAGGACATAGGCAAGGGCAGGGGGAGGGGACCAAGGCTCTCCAGATGTTGCAGAACTACTACTCCCATCATACCTGGGCAGCCATAGGCTGTCCATGCATGATGGGAGTTTTAGTTTTGCAACAGCTGAAGAGCCAAGGTTCCCTATCCCTGACATAGAGGATACATATATACAGGAGGATACATATATACAGGAGGAGACATATATACAGGAGTATATAGAGGATACATATATACAGGAGACCTACACAGGAGGATACATATATACAGGAGGATACATATATACAGGAGTATATAGAGGATACATATATACAGGAGACCTACACAGGAGGATACATATATACAGGAGGAGACATACAGATGAGTATATAGAGGATACATATATACAGGAGGAGACATATATACAGGGGTACATGGAGGATACATATATACAAGAGGAGACATATATACAGGGGTACATGGAGGATACATATATACAAGAGGAGACATACAGAGGAGTATATAGAGGATACATATATACAGGAGGAGACATATATACAGGAGGATACATACAGAGGAGTATATAGAGGATACATATATACAGGAGGAGACATATATACAGGGGTACATGGAGGATACATATATACAAGAGGAGACATACAGAGGAATCAGGGCTGGGTGAGTAAACAAATTAATTCGCCCAGAAGGTTAGAATCGATTCGATTTTTTGTGAAAATCTTAAATTAAATTTTCACAAAAAAATCATTGCAGGCGGAGCAGCATGGATTGTCGGTTTGGCGGCCGGCCAAGAGGTGCAGGTCAAGCGGGCGGTGCGGAGGTGAGGTGCAGGGCGGGCTTATGGCGGTGCGTGGAGTGTCGGGCCGGAGGTGAGGTGCAGGGCGGTCTTATGGCGGTGTGTGGAGTGTTGGGCGGAGGTGAGGTGCAGGGCGGTCTATATGGCGGTGGTGGAGTGTTGGGCGAGGTGAGGTGCAGGGCGGGCTTATGGCGGTGCGTGGAGTGTCGGGCTGGAGGTGAGGTGCATGGCGGGCTTATGGCGGTGCGTGGAGTGTTGGGCTGGAGGTGAGGTGCAGGGCGGGCTTATGGCGGTGTGTGGAGTGTCGGGCCGGAGGTGAGGTGCAGGGCGGTCGGGCAGTCCGCCTAACAGAGCTGCGACTGACCTGCCTGAGCTATAAATATCACGTCCTGCTCCCCTCCCCGCCACACGTGCAGGTCCCCGGTCTCTGGAGCAGGTGATATCACCACTACAGTCCCTGCGGCCTCCTTCAAAGACCGGGGACCTGCATGTGTGGCCGGGAGGGGAACTTGTGTGCCAGGGTGAGAGGAAGAGGAGGAGGGCTATGTGCACTCCTGCCCCAATCACCCCCAGCTGCCCCAGTCCCCCTCAATCACCCCCAGCTGCCCCAGTCCCCCTCAATCACCCCCAGTCTGCCCCAGTCCCCCTCCGTCATCCCCAGTCCCCCTTCAGTCACCCCCAGTCTGCCCCAGTCCCCCTCCGTCATCCCCAGTCCCCCTTCAGTCACCCCCAGTTTGCCCCATACACCCCCAGCTCTCCCAGTTTGCCCCATACACCCCTCATCTTTACCTGTACTACTAATCCCCCTCATCAGTACCTGTACTACTACTACACCCCTCATCTATACCTGTACTACTACTAATCCCCCTCATCTGTATTACTAATACACCCCATATCTGTACCTGTACTACTACACCCTTCATCTGTACTACTAATACACCCCTCATCTATACCTGTACTACTACACCCCTCATCTATACCTGTACTACTACTACACCCCTCATCTTTACCTGTACTACTACAGCCCACATCTGTACCTGTACTACTAATCCCCCTCATCTGTACTACTACTACACCCCCATCTATACCTGTACTACTACTACACCCCTCATCTGTATTACTAATACACCCCATATCTATACCTGTACTACCATACCTCTCATCTGTACCTGTACTACTACTACTACACCCCTCATCTATACCTGTACTACCATACCCCTCATCTGTACCTGTACTACTACTACTACACCCCTCATCTTTACCTGTACTACTACTAATCCCCTCATCTGTATTACTAATACCCCCCATATCTATACCTGTACTACCTCACCCCTCATCTTTACCTGTACTACTACACCCCTTATTCACTATACCTCCACTACTACACTCTACCTAGATGGAGGCACCAGTGGTATGGTGGTATAAGTAACTATGTGGTGATAATATTTGTTACTTATATAATGGTAATAGATGATGTGGCTATGGGGTCATAGAGCGCAGGTATGGGCGTGGCTATGTCCCTCTTTCCCCGCAGCAAAAGTTGGGGGGTATGCATATATACAGGAGTACATAGAGAAGACATATATACAGAAGTATATAGATGATACATACAGTATATACAGCAGTACATAGAGGAGACATATATACAGCAGTACAGAGGAGACATATATACAGCAGTACATAGAGGATACATCATATATCCTCTATGTACTCCTATATATATGCATCCTCTATGTACTGCTGTATATATGTCTCCTCTGTACTGCTGTATATATGTCTCCTCTATGTACTGCTGTATATATGTCTCCTCTATGTACTGCTGTATATATGCATCCTCTATGTACTGCTGTATATATGTCTCCTCTGTACTGCTGTATATATGTCTCCTCTATGTACTGCTGTATATATGTCTCCTCTATGTACTCCTGTATATATGCATCCTCTATGTACTGCTGTATATATGTCTCCCTCTGTACTGCTGTATATATGTCTCCTCTATGTACTGCTGTATATATGTCTCCTCTATGTACTCCTGTATATATGCATCCTCTATGTACTGCTGTGTAGGTCTCCTCCTGTGTGTGTATATTATATATATATATATATATATATATATATATATATATATATATATATATATACACATATACATATATATGTTTATTTACACTGATCCAAATTTTCCTGCATTGCATATTCCCTCGTGAATATATATACACACGCACACACAGGAGGAGACCTACACAGCAGTACATAGAGGATACATATATACAGCAGTACATAGAGGATACATATATACAGGAGGAGACATACACAGCAGTACATAGAGGATACATATATACAGGAGTAGACATACACAGCAGTACATAGAGGGGACATATATACAGGAGGAGACATATACAGGAGTACATAGAGGATACATATATACAGGAGTACATAGAGGATACATATAAGTATGTGTGTTTGTTGTTTTGTTTATTATTATTTTTACTAATGGGGGGTGCACACACGAGGGGGGTGTTCTAAAAAGAGGAATGCCTATACCCACAGGACCACATAAGTGATATAAACTATTGTAAAAAAAATACAGAAACCCCAGCTTTCCCAGCATCTTGTATTTGTAGTCAGTATAATGGAGGTCACCCAGCTTTCTCACCATCCTATACTCAGTATGATGGAGGTCACCCAGCTTTCCAGCATCATATACTCAGTACGATAGAGGTCACCCAGCATTCCTAGCATCTGTCTATGGGTACGTTCCGTGTCATCGCTGAGCCGCCCCATAGACTTATACAGGAAAGTGACTTCTGATCCCTTCACAGGGCACAGTAGGATATTTGGTCACAAATGACGAAGATGTTATAGGTAAGGGCCAGAGTGGTCCTTAAAGGATGGGCCGCCAGCCTGCTACTTATGGGCCAGTGCTGTGTGCTTGCCCCCCGGGCTAAAATTTGCCAGCCAGCCCCTGAGTATTATAGTAGTTATACTCCTGTATATAGGAGCAGTATTATAGTAGTTATATTCCTGTATATAGGAGCAGTATTATAGTAGTATATTCCTGTATATAGGAGCAGTATTATAGTAGTATATCCCCGTATATAGGAGCAGTATTATAGTAGTATATTCCTGTATATAGGAGCAGTATTATAGTAGTATATTCCTGTATATAGGAGCAGTATTATAGTAGTATATTCCCGTATATAGGGGCAGTATTATAGTAGTATATCCCTGTATATAGGAGCAGTATTATAGTAGTATATTCCTGTATATAGGGAGCAGTATTATAGTAGTATATCCCTGTATATAGGAGCAGTATTATAGTAGTATATCCCTGTATATAGGAGCAGTATTATAGTAGTTATATTCCTGTATATAGGAGCAGTATTATAGTAGTTATATTCCTGTATATAGGAGCAGTATTATAGTAGTTATATCCCTGTTTATAGGGGGCAGTATTATAGTAGTTATATTCCTGTATATAGGAGCAGTATTATAGTAGTATATCCCTGTATATAGGAGCAGTATTATAGTAGTTTATATCCCTGTATATAGGAGCAGTATTATAGTAGTTATGTTCCTGTATATAGGGAGCAGTATTATAGTAGTATATCCCTGTATATAGGAGCAGTATTATAGTAGTATATTCCTGTATATAGGAGCAGTATTATAGTAGTATATTCCTGTATATAGGAGCAGTATTATAGTAGTATATTCCTGTATATAGGAGCAGTATTATAGTAGTTATGTTCCTGTATATAGGGAGCAGTATTATAGTAGTATATCCCTGTATATAGGAGCAGTATTATAGTAGTTATATCCCTGTATATAGGAGCAGTATTATAGTAGTATATCCCTGTATATAGCAGCACTATTGTAGTATATTCCTGTATATAGGAGCAGTATTATAGTAGTTATATTCCTGTATATAGGAGCAGTATTATAGTAGTTATATTCCTGTATATAGGAGCAGTATTATAGTAGTTATATCCCTGTATATAGGAGCAGTATTATAGTAGTATATCCCTGTATATAGGGAGCAGTATTATAGTAGTTATATCCTGTATATAGGAGCAGTATTATAGTAGTTATATCCCTGTATATAGGAGCAGTATTATAGTAGTATATTCCTGTATATAGGAGCAGTATTATAGTAGTTATATTCCTGTATATAGGAGCAGTATTATAGTAGTTATATTCCTATATATAGGAGCAGTATTATAGTAGTATGTCCCTGTATATAGGGGGCAGTATTATAGTAGTTATATCCCTGTATATAGAAGCAGTATTATAGTAGTATATTCCTGTATATAGGAGCAGTATTATAGTAGTTATATTCCTGTATATAGGAGCAGTATTATAGTAGTTATATTCCTATATATAGGAGCAGTATTATAGTAGTATGTCCCTGTATATAGGGGGCAGTATTATAGTAGTTATATCCCTGTATATAGAAGCAGTATTATAGTAGTATATTCCTGTATATAGGGGCAGTATTATAGTAGTATGTCCCTGTATATAGGAGCAGTATTATAGTAGTTATATCCCTGTATATAGGAGCAGTATTATAGTAGTTATATCCCTGTATATAGGAGCAGTATTATAGTAGTATATTCCTGTATATAGGAGCAGTATTATAGTAGTTATATTCCTGTATATAGGGGCAGTATTATAGTAGTATATTGCTGTATATAGCAGCAGTATTATAGTAGTATTTTCCTGTATATAGGAGCAGTATTATAGTAGTATATTCCTGTATATAGGAGCAGTATTATAGTAGTATATTCCTGTATATAGGAGCAGTATTATAGTAGTATATTCCTGTATATAGGAGCAGTATTATAGTAGTATATTCCTGTATATAGGAGCAGTATTATAGTAGTATATTCCTGTATATAGGGGCAGTATTATAGTAGTATATCCCTGTATATAGGAGCAGTATTATAGTAGTATATTCCTGTATATAGGGGCAGTATTATAGCAGTATATTACTGTATATAGGAGCTGTATTATAGTAGTATATTCCTGTATATAGGGGCAGTATTATAGTAGTTATATTCCTGTATATAGCAGTATTATAGTAGTTATATTCCTGTATATAGGAGCAGTATTATAGTAGTATATCCCTGTATATAGGAGCAGTATTATAGTAGTATATCCCTGTATATAGGAGCAGTATTATAGTAGTATATTCCTGTATATAGGAGCAGTATTATAGTAGTTATATCCCTGTATATAGGAGCAGTATTATAGTAGTTATATCCCTGTATATAGGGGCAGTATTATAGTAGTTATATTCCTGTATAGGAGCAGTATTATAGTAGTTAAATTCCTGTATATAGGAGCAGTATTATAGTAGTATATTCCTGTATACAGGAGCAGTATATAGTAGTATATTCCTGTATATAGGAGCAGTATTATAGTAGTTATATTCCTGTATATAGGGGCAGTATTATAGTAGTATATCCCTGTATATAGGAGCAGTATTATAGTAGTATATCCCTGTATATAGGAGCAGTATTATAGTAGTTATATTCCTGTATATAGGGGCAGTATTATAGTAGTTATATTCCTGTATATAGGGGCAGTATTATAGCAGTATATTCCTGTATATAGGGGCAATATTATAGTAGTTATATTACTGTATATAGGGGCAGTATTATAGTATTTATATTCCTGTATATAGGGGCAGTATTATAGTAGTATATTCCTGTATATAGGAGCAGTATTATAGTAGTATATCCCTGTATATAGGAGCAGTATTATAGTAGTATATTCCTGTATATAGGAGCATTATTATAGTAGTTATATTCCTGTATATAGGGGCAGTATTATAGTAGTTATATTCCTGTATATAGGAGCAGTATTATAGTAGTTATATCCCTGTATATAGTACAGTATTATAGTAGTATATCCCTGTATATAGGAGCAGTATTATAGTAGTTATATCCCTGTATATAGGAGCAGTATTATAGTAGTTATATTCCTGTATATAGGGGCAGTATTATAGTAGTATATTCCTGTATATAGGGGCAGTATTATAGTAGTTATATTCCTGTATATAGGAGCAGTATTATAGTAGTTATATCCCTGTATATAGGAGCAGTATTATAGTAGTTATATTCCTGTATATAGGGGCAGTATTATAGTAGTATATCCCTGTATATAGGGGCAGTATTATAGTAGTATATTCCTGTATATAGGAGCAGTATTATAGTAGTTATATTCCTGTGTATAGGAGCAGTATTATAGTAGTTATATTCCTGTATATAGGAGCAGTATTATAGTAGTATATTCCTGTATATAGGAGCAGTATTATAGTAGTTATATCCCTGTATATAGGGAGCAGTATTATAGTAGTATATCCCTGTATATAGGAGCAGTATTATAGTAGTATATTCCTGTATATAGGAGCAGTATTATAGTAGTATATTCCTGTGTATAGGAGCAGTATTATAGTAGTTATATTCCTGTATATAGGAGCAGTATTGTAGTATGTGATGTAAGTTTGCATACAAAATCTTAGTAGACTATGGAACCTGGTTATAATACTTTACCCATTTGACATCCCACATTCCACATGTCTTTGGGGTTGTAATTGGAGGAGTCTGTCCGTAGACCCGTAGGATATACTCGTGTCAGTCCCCAGGCATTGTGTTGGACAAATTCATTCCCTAGGAGAAAAAAAACAAAAGTGAAAGACTGAAACTTTAATAGAAATGATAGATTTAGGTCAGGAGATAAGGGTCCATAAGGAGCAGTTTGGGTCCAGTAATACCCTGTATTATAGAGCTGACACATCTAATGTATAGCAGCCTCTCAGGCCTAATGAAAGGAGACACACACACACATTATATATATATATATAGCTGGAATTATTACACACCGATAATTCGTTTTTCATGAGTCCATCATGACAGCACCACCTGGAGATTGATCCCCATAGGTCCTAATAGGAACAGGAAGCACAAGAGGTTAAAAAGGGCCCCACCCCTCCACCTCCTCAGTGGTTTACAGATTACTACCAACATAGCACAACATAAATATACATTGCGGGCGGGTAATAAACGGGTGCTGTCATGATGGACTCACGAAAAACGAATTATCGGTGAGTAATAATTCCAGCTTTTCAGATCGTCCCTCATGACAGCACCACCTGGAGACATACCAGATAATCCATTTAGGGTGGGACCACAGCCTGTAACACTTTGCGTCCGAACGTCATGTCCTGAGACGCTGTCACATTCAGCTTGTAATGTCTGTAGAACGTATGAGGTGATGACCAGGTTGCCGCTCTACAGATCTGCTCTAATGAAGCTGCCAGAGACTGCCCTGGTGGAATGGGCTCTAAGTTTCTCCGGAACCTGTTTACCTGATGACCTATTACCTTATTGTAGGCTTCTGTTATTGCAGACTTCATCCATCTTGCTATTGAGGCTTTGGAAGCTTCTACCTTTATTTGGCCCTTGGAATTGTAATAGTAGGTTGGAATCCTTTCTCCATTCTCTTGTAGCCTCTAGGTAAGTAATGACCGTCCTGCGGACGTCTAAGAATGAAAATGAGCTTCTTTGTCGTTATTTGGTGGATCACAGAAAGGTGGTAGCACAATGTCCTGGGATCTGTGGAAATTCGTTACCACCTTGGGAAGAAAAGACGGATTTAATTTAAGGATGATTTTATCGTCTAAGATGGTCAGGTAAGGGTCTTCCACGGACAACACCTGGATTTCACAGACTCTTCTTGCTGAGGTAATCGCAATCAAAAATACTGTTTTAAGAGTCAAAAATCTCATTGATAGCTTGTCAATGGGTTCAAAAGGATTTTGGGTTAAGGCTTGTAGAACCAAAGTAAGGTCCCAAGGAGGAGTAAGATTAGTGATTTTTGGCTTCAATCGGGAAATAGCTCGAAAAAAATCTCTTAACCCACTTGTGTTCGGAGATGGGGGAATCGAAAAAACATCCCAGTGCGGATACCTGTACCTTTAGGGTACTGAGGGCTAGCCCCTTATCCAAGCCATCTTGCAAAAATTCTAGTACTTGGGGAATGTCTGGGTTAAGAGGATCTGGAGGAGACTCACCACACCAAGTACAGACTTTTTTCCAGTATTTAAGATAAATAGTGGAGGTTACATCTTTTTTACTTTTCAGCAAAGTATCTATGACTTTAGTGGAGAGACCCTTGCGGGCTAAGAAGGACTTTTCAGTAGCCACGCTGCCAGATGGAGTTGTTCTAATCCCTGATGACGCAGAGGGCCTTGGGTCAGAAGGTCGTGTGTCTGAGGAAGGATGATGGGATCCTCTACTGACAGACGTCTTAGGAGGCAGAACCAGCTCCTTCTCGGCCAAACTGGGGCTATGAAGATGACTCGCGTTTGGCCTGTTAGGATTTTGTGAAGGGCCTTCCCAGTAGAGGGAAGGGAGGGAATGCATAAGCTAGGTGAAAGTCCCAGTTCTGGGCTAGAGCGTTCTGGATTGTCCTGTGGATTTAATGAAAAGAATCTTTTTACCTTTTTGTTTCTCTTTGACGCAAAAGGTCTTTCTCTGGGGTGCCCCATTTTACTGTGAGGTTAGAAATACTGCCTGACTGAGTCTCCATTCCCCTGGTAGCATTCGTTGGCGACTGAGGTAATCCGCCACGACATTGCTTGAGCCCTTTAGATGGACTGCTGTTAGGGACTGTAGATGTAGTTCCGCCCAGATGAAGATCTTTTCTGCTAGTCTTTGCAAAAGAGAGTGGCGTGTCCCTCCTTGATGGTTTAGAAACGCCACTGCTGTCGCATTGTCCGAATACACTTTGACGTGATGTCGGTGGAGTTGATGTTCTGCTTGTCTTAAAGCTTCGTATGTTGCTCTTAGTTCTCGATAATTGGAGGAACATAGACTTATCCTCTCCGACCATTGCCCCTGTAGGTACCGGCCTCCTATGTGGGCGCCCCAGCCCTGTTGACTGGCATCTGTGGTTAACGCTGTCACCTGGGGAGGAAACAGAAAAGACCTTTGGTTAGGTTCTTTTCATTTACCCACCATTTTAGTGATGCCTTTACTTGACTGGATACTGTCATTTCCGTATCAAGGGAAGACTGAAGCTGATTCCATGATTTTAGGATCTGGGACTGCAATGTCCGAGAGTGACTGACACCAAGGCACTGCCGGGATGCAAGATGTCATTGATCCCAGGATAGACATTGCCTCTCGTATGGTCATCACTTTTTTCTTGGATAACTTCCTGAATTTTTCTAGAAGCGTGTTTACCTTTTCTTGAGGAAGAAATGTTGTCTGAAGTTCCGTATCCAGAAGCATGCCTAGGAACTTCTTTCTGTGAGACGGATGTAAGTCTGATTTTTGAAGATTTACGATCCATCCTAGTTCCTGAAGGCAAGATATGGTTATTGCAATATTTGACTCTAGAAGATCTTTTGACTGAGCCACCAACAGTAGGTCATCTAGATATGGAATGATTGTCACATTTTGTAGTCTGAGATAGGCTACTACTTGACCATAACTTTTGTAAATATGCGTGGTGCTGACGCTATTCCAAATGGTAGGGCTTTGAACTGAAAATGGTGAGTAATGTGGTTGTGAACTATTGCGAATCTCAGATTTCTGATGTTTTTTCGCATATTGGGTATATGAAAATAAGCGTCTTTGAGGTCTATCGTGGCTAACCAGGCATCCTTAGAAATTAGGGGATGGCTGTTTTGAGTGTTTCCATTTTAAATCTTTTATACACTATACCTGTTTAGAGGTTTTAGATTTATTATTGTTCTATAGATTTCTGGACCAGAAACAATCTGGAATAGTGGCCCTGACCTTGTTGGTCCGGAGGTACCTCGATAATTGCATCTAATGTAATAAGTTCCGACACACCTTGCCACAGACGCTCATTTAAGGTGTCTGACATTATTTAAGTGGTACAATATTTTTGGAGGAGGGGGTCTGAAAATTCTATTTTAAACCCGTTTTCTAAAGATGACAGAATGAAAGGGTTTTTTTGTTATGTTCTCCCATTGATGATAGAACTGGGAGAGTCTGGCCCCCCACCCGAAGGCTGCTATTGCTTCTTATCTGAGGATTTAGGGTTGAGGAGGAACTCTCTCCCTTTTCACCCTTGGGGTAGCTCCACCTCCCAGTTTTGCCTTTACCTCTATAGGATTTAGAGGAATACGCTTGAAGGAACGAAAATTTTGTTTACCTTTTGCAGCTTTTCCTTGGGAAGTCCTTTTTGTCGGCTGCTTGCTCTAGAATGGTGTCGAGCACGGAGCCGAACAGCATGGAACTTCAAAGGGAATGGCACACAGTTTATTCTTAGATGTACTATCCCCATCCCAGTTTTTAGCCACAGGGCCCTCCTGGCTGCCGTAGTCACGGCCGCAGATTTAGCTGCAAAACGAACTGATTCGGCTGAGATATCTACTAGGTAAGCAGTGGCCAGTTTGAGCATAGGGATGGACTCAAGATCTTTTCTGGAGGAGTCTTCTTCTCTAAGTGGCTTTTCCAACTCCTGGAGCCAGATAAACAGAGATCTGGCTACAGTGGTAGCTGCATATTTGGATTGATCGCAGAGGACGTGGAGGTCCATGCTCTGCGCAACAGTTCATCTATTTTCCTGTCCATAGGATCCCTTAAACTGTGAGGCATCCTCGAAAGGAAGAGAAATTTTCTTCACCATCTTGGAGACCTGTACGTCTACTTTGGAGACTCAGTCCACAACTTAGTTTCCTCCTCGTCAAGGGGAACCTGGCTCTATATTCCTTTGCAATTTGCAATTTCTTCTCTGGCTCCTGCCATTCGTCTATAACTAACCTTTTACATTTTCATGCACAGGAAATACTTGTCTTTTTTTCGGTTTGAGACCACCAAACATTTCGTCCTGTTTATTAGAGGGTTCTCTATCCATTGTGCTCCTTACAGCGATGTCAGTGTCTTCAGCCGAAAAGTAGAAGTATCTTGTACCACATTCTCTATAGTGGGTTCTATATCCTCAGCCTCATTTTCCTCAGATTTATCCCCAGTAGATAAAGCCTCTACCTCCGAATCAGAGTCAGCAATAACCATGCGCCTCTATTTAGGTGGCGGTTGAGGGGAAGGAGGCTTATTTTTAGTTAAGGCTGCAGACACCGAGGCTTTAACCTCTTCAGTGATAGCTTTACGGAGTTTTCCATAACTGAGGTGGACTCCTGCCGCAATATTCTGGCTGTACAGGACTTACATAGTTGTTTTCCATAACCCTCTGGCAGCCTGTCATTGCATATACTGCATCTCTTGGATTTAGGCTTCTTAGCGGTCTCCTTGTCTCCCTAGAGAGAGAAGGGGAGCCATTACCAGCATGTTTGTAACCAAGTATAGTAAGTGAGCCCCTGGCTCAGCTACTTACTGGGTTCGCTGAGAGGCCTGCTCCACAGATTCAGAGCGGGGAGCGTCCATGATACAAAGAGAAAGACATGCAGCCTCTGGCTTACCTTAAATAAGCAGCAGACCTCAGATCAGCTGGGATCTTGGCGCCAAAACGGCCCCAACACCTGCCCTCGGCATCCCCATTGCGCGGCAGCGTTCCAGTGGACGGCGACATTTTGGAGGTGGAAGCTTCCGGTCCCAGGGTACCCCGCGCGACGCAGCGTAATGGGCGTGGGACGCCCCGCGCGCCGCGGAAAACCCAGGGAAAACCACACTCGTAGGGACCGAGGCCTGGCACACAGCTCCATGCTGCTTCCTCGCTGCTTAAACTCATTAAGCCGCGGCAGCGG
>NW_027209406.1:247500-286490 GCF_027789765.1 Dendropsophus ebraccatus | reverse complement strand
AATTCTTATCCGCTCTCTGGGGCGCACGATGCACAAAGTGGTGGCATTGCTAATGCATGACTGCCTTGGTTGCCATGGCAACACAAGTCAAAGTTCATATCCAGCCAGCTCATAGGGCAAAGGTCGTATCCAGCTAGCTGGGGTGATGTCATCAAGGCAGCGATGACATATTAGGTGCCTATATAGGGGCAGGCAGCTTAGTTGCAGCCAGGCTTGCAACCAGGTAGGTAGCGTAGGTAGGTAGCTGGTAAGGTAAGTGCAGGCAGGTGTAGATCAAACCATTTTATTTCTATATATTTGGGGGCCAATATAGACCTCTGCATACTGCTAAGATTCTGAGAAGTTACCCCATTTTTTTTTTTTTTTTTTTTACAGTAGTCATTTACTATATGGATGGGTGGATGCATGCATGCCCAAACCTCTTACCCCACCCAAAATAAAGCCCTTGCTGGGTGCGTAGCCGTGTGTGCATGCCACTCTGGCCGTTCTTATCCGCTCTCTGGGGGCGTGCACAAAGTGGTGGCATTGCTAATGCATTGACCTGCCTTGGTTGCCATGGCAACACAAGTCAAAGTTCATATCCAGCCAGCTCATAGGGCAAAGGTCGTATCCAGCTAGCTGGGGTGATGTCATCAAGGCAGCGATGAAATATAGGTGCCTATATAGGGGCAGGCAGCTTAGTTGCAGCCAGGCTTGCAACCAGGTAGGTAGCGTAGGTAGGTAGCTGGTAAGGTAAGTGCAGGCAGGTGTAGATCAAACCATTTTATTTATATATATGGGGGGCCAATATAGACCTCTGCATACTGCTAAGATTCTGAGAAGTTACCCCATTTTTTTTTTTTTTTTTTTTACAGTAGTCATTTACTATATGGATGGGTGGATGCATGCATGCCCAAACCTCTTACCCCACCCAAAATAAAGGCCTTGCTGGGTGCGTAGCCGTGTGTGCATGCCACTCTGGCCGTTCTTATCCGCTCTCTGGGGGCGTGCACAAAGTGGTGGCATTGCTAATGCATTGACCTGCCTTGGTTGCCATGGCAACACAAGTCAAGTTCATATCCAGCCTCATAGGGCAAAGGTCGTATCCAGCTAGCTGGGGTGATGTCATCAAGGCAGCGATGACATATATAGGTGCCTATATAGGGGCAGGCAGTTAGTTGCAGCCAGGCTTGCAACCAGGTAGGTAGCGTAGGTAGGTAGCTGGTAAGGTAAGTGCAGGCAGGTGTAGATCAAACCATTTATTTCTATATATTTGGGGGCCAATATAGACCTCTGCATACTGCTAAGATTCTGAGAAGTTACCCCATTTTTTTTTTTTTTTTTTTTTACAGTAGTCATTTACTATATGGATGGGTGGATGCATGCATGCCCAAACCTCTTACCCCACCCAAAATAAAGCCCTTGCTGGGTGCGTAGCCGTGTGTGCATGCCACTCTGGCCGTTCTTATCCGCTCTCTGGGGGCGTGCACAAAGTGGTGGCATTGCTAATGCATTGACCTGCCTTGGTTGCCATGGCAACACAAGTCAAAGTTCATATCCAGCCAGCTCATAGGGCAAAGGTCGTATCCAGCTAGCTGGGGTGATGTCATCAAGGCAGCGATGACATATATAGGGGCAGGCAGCTTAGTTGCAGCCAGGCTTGCAACCAGGTAGGTAGCGTAGGTAGGTAGCTGGTAAGGTAAGTGCAGGCAGGTGTAGATCAAACCATTTTATTTCTATATATTTGGGGGGCCAATATAGACCTCTGCATACTGCTAAGATTCTGAGAAGTTACCCCATTTTTTTTTTTTTTTTTTTTTTACAGTAGTCATTTACTATATGGATGGGTGGATGCATGCATGCCCAAACCTCTTACCCCACCCAAAATAAAGCCCTTGCTGGGTGCGTAGCCGTGTGTGGCATGCCACTCTGGCCGTTCTTATCCGCTCTCTGGGGGCGTGCACAAAGTGGTGGCATTGCTAATGCATTGACCTGCCTTGGTTGCCATGGCAACACAAGTCAAAGTTCATATCCAGCCAGCTCATAGGGCAAAGGTCGTATCCAGCTAGCTGGGGTGATGTCATCAAGGCAGCGATGACATATATAGGTGCCTATATAGGGGCAGGCAGCTTAGTTGCAGCCAGGCTTGCAACCAGGTAGGTAGCGTAGGTAGGTAGCTGGTAAGGTAAGTGCAGGCAGGTGTAGATCAAACCATTTATTTCTATATATTTGGGGGGCCAATATAGACCTCTGCATACTGCTAAGATTCTGAGAAGTTACCCATTTTTTTTTTTTTTTTTTTTTTACAGTAGTCATTTACTATATGGATGGGTGGATGCATGCATGCCCAAACCTCTTACCCCACCCAAAATAAAGCCCTTGCTGTGTGCGTAGCCGTGTGTGCATGCCACTCTGGCCGTTCTTATCCGCTCTCTGGGGGCGTGCACAAAGTGGTGGCATGCTAATGCATTGACCTGCCTTGGTTGCCATGGCAACACAAGTCAAAGTTCATATCCAGCCAGCTCATAGGGCAAAGGTCGTATCCAGCTAGCTGGGGTGATGTCATCAAGGCAGCGATGACATATATAGGTGCCTATATAGGGGCAGGCAGCTTAGTTGCAGCCAGGCTTGCAACCAGGTAGGTAGCGTAGGTAGGTAGCTGGTAAGGTAAGTGCAGGCAGGTGTAGATCAAACCATTTTATTTCTATATATTTGGGGGCCAATATAGACCTCTGCATACTGCTAAGATTCTGAGAAGTTACCCCATTTTTTTTTTTTTTTTTTTTTTTTTTTACAGTAGTCATTTACTATATGGATGGGTGGATGCATGCATGCCCAAACCTCTTACCCCACCCAAAATAAAGCCCTTGCTGGGTGCGTAGCCGTGTGTGCATGCCACTCTGGCCGTTCTTATCCGCTCTCTGGGGGCGTGCACAAAGTGGTGGCATTGCTAATGCATTGACCTGCCTTGGTTGCCATGGCAACACAAGTCAAAGTTCATATCCAGCCAGCTCATAGGGCAAAGGTCGTATCCAGCTAGCTGGGGTGATGTCATCAAGGCAGCGATGACATATATAGGTGCCTATATAGGGGCAGGCAGCTTAGTTGCAGCCAGGCTTGCAACCAGGTAGGTAGCGTAGGTAGGTAGCTGGTAAGGTAAGTGCAGGCAGGTGTAGATCAAACCATTTTATTTCTATATATTTGGGGGGCCAATATAGACCTCTGCATACTGCTAAGATTCTGAGAAGTTACCCCATTTTTTTTTTTTTTTTTTTTTTTTTTTACAGTAGTCATTTACTATATGGATGGGTGGATGCATGCATGCCCAAACCTCTTACCCCACCCAAAATAAAGCCCTTGCTGGGTGCGTAGCCGTGTGTGCATGCCACTCTGGCCGTTCTTATCCGCTCTCTGGGGGCGTGCACAAAGTGGTGGCATTGCTAATGCAATGACCTGCCTTGGTTGCCATGGCAACACAAGTCAAAGTTCATATCCAGCCAGCTCATAGGGCAAAGGTCGTATCCAGCTAGCTGGGTGATGTCATCAAGGCAGCGATGACATATATAGGTGCCTATATAGGGGCAGGCAGCTTAGTTGCAGCCAGGCTTGCAACCAGGTAGGTAGCGTAGGTAGGTAGCTGGTAAGGTAAGTGCAGGCAGGTGTAGATCAAACCATTTTATTTCTATATATTTGGGGGGCCAATATAGACCTCTGCATACTGCTAAGATTCTGAGAAGTTACCCCATTTTTTTTATTTTTTTTTTTTACAGTAGTCATTTACTATATGGATGGGTGGATGCATGCATGCCCAAACCTCTTACCCCACCCAAAATAAAGCCCTTGCTGGGTGCGTAGCCGTGTGTGCATGCCACTCTGGCCGTTCTTATCCGCTCTCTGGGGGCGTGCACAAAGTGGTGGCATTGCTAATGCAATGACCTGCCTTGGTTGCCATGGCAACACAAGTCAAAGTTCATATCCAGCCAGCTCATAGGGCAAAGGTCGTATCCAGCTAGCTGGGGTGATGTCATCAAGGCAGCGATGACATATATAGGTGCCTATATAGGGGCAGGCAGCTTAGTTGCAGCCAGGCTTGCAACCAGGTAGGTAGCGTAGGTAGGTAGCTGGTAAGGTAAGTGCAGGCAGGTGTAGATCAAACCATTTTATTTCTATATATTTGGGGGGCCAATATAGACCTCTGCATACTGCTAAGATTCTGAGAAGTTACCCCATTTTTTTTTTTTTTTTTTTTTTTTTTTACAGTAGTCATTTACTATATGGATGGGTGGATGCATGCATGCCCAAACCTCTTACCCCACCCAAAATAAAGCCCTTGCTGGGTGCGTAGCCGTGTGTGCATGCCACTCTGGCCGTTCTTATCCGCTCTCTGGGGGCGTGCACAAAGTGGTGGCATTGCTAATGCATGACCTGCCTTGGTTGCCATGGCAACACAAGTCAAAGTTCATATCCAGCCAGCTCATAGGGCAAAGGTCGTATCCAGCTAGCTGGGGTGATGTCATCAAGGCAGCGATGACATATATAGGTGCCTATATAGGGGCAGGCAGCTTAGTTGCAGCCAGGCTTGCAACCAGGTAGGTAGCGTAGGTAGGTAGCTGGTAAGGTAAGTGCAGGCAGGTGTAGATCAAACCATTTTATTTCTATATATTTGGGGGGCCAATATAGACCTCTGCATACTGCTAAGATTCTGAGAAGTTACCCCATTTTTTTTTTTTTTTTTTTTTTTTTTTACAGTAGTCATTTACTATATGGATGGGTGGATGCATGAATGCCCAAACCTCTTACCCCACCCAAAATAAAGCCCTTGCTGGGTGCGTAGCCGTGTGTGCATGCCACTCTGGCCGTTCTTATCCGCTCTCTGGGGGCGTGCACAAAGTGGTGGCATTGCTAATGCATGACCTGCCTTGGTTGCCATGGCAACACAAGTCAAAGTTCATATCCAGCCAGCTCATAGGGCAAAGGTCGTATCCAGCTAGCTGGGGTGATGTCATCAAGGCAGCGATGACATATATAGGTGCCTATATAGGGGCAGGCAGCTTAGTTGCAGCCAGGCTTGCAACCAGGTAGGTAGCGTAGGTAGGTAGCTGGTAAGGTAAGTGCAGGCAGGTGTAGATCAAACCATTTTATTTCTATATATTTGGGGGGCCAATATAGACCTCTGCATACTGCTAAGATTCTGAGAAGTTACCCCATTTTTTTTTTTTTTTTTTTTTTACAGTAGTCATTTACTATATGGATGGGTGGATGCATGCATGCCCAAACCTCTTACCCCACCCAAAATAAAGCCCTTGCTGGGTGCGTAGCCGTGTGTGCATGCCACTCTGGCCGTTCTTATCCGCTCTCTGGGGGCGTGCACAAAGTGGTGGCATTGCTAATGCATTGACCTGCCTTGGTTGCCATGGCAACACAAGTCAAAGTTCATATCCAGCCAGCTCATAGGGCAAAGGTCGTATCCAGCTAGCTGGGGTGATGTCATCAAGGCAGCGATGACATATATAGGTGCCTATATAGGGGCAGGCAGCTTAGTTGCAGCCAGGCTTGCAACCAGGTAGGTAGCGTAGGTAGGTAGCTGGTAAGGTAAGTGCAGGCAGGTGTAGATCAAACCATTTTATTTCTATATATTTGGGGGGCCAATATAGACCTCTGCATACTGCTAAGATTCTGAGAAGTTACCCCATTTTTTTTTTTTTTTTTTTTTTTTTTTTACAGTAGTCATTTACTATATGGATGGGTGGATGCATGCATGCCCAAACCTCTTACCCCACCCAAAATAAAGCCCTTGCTGGGTGCGTAGCCGTGTGTGCATGCCACTCTGGCCGTTCTTATCCGCTCTCTGGGGGCGTGCACAAAGTGGTGGCATTGCTAATGCAATGACCTGCCTTGGTTGCCATGGCAACACAAGTCAAAGTTCATATCCAGCCAGCTCATAGGGCAAAGGTCGTATCCAGCTAGCTGGGGTGATGTCATCAAGGCAGCGATGACATATATAGGTGCCTATATAGGGGCAGGCAGCTTAGTTGCAGCCAGGCTTGCAACCAGGTAGGTAGCGTAGGTAGGTAGCTGGTAAGGTAAGTGCAGGCAGGTGTAGATCAAACCATTTTATTTCTATATATTTGGGGGGCCAATATAGACCTCTGCATACTGCTAAGATTCTGAGAAGTTACCCCATTTTTTTTTTTTTTTTTTTTTTTTACAGTAGTCATTTACTATATGGATGGGTGGATGCATGCATGCCCAAACCTCTTACCCCACCCAAAATAAAGCCCTTGCTGGGTGCGTAGCCGTGTGTGCATGCCACTCTGGCCGTTCTTATCCGCTCTCTGGGGGCGTGCACAAAGTGGTGGCATTGCTAATGCAATGACCTGCCTTGGTTGCCATGGCAACACAAGTCAAAGTTCATATCCAGCCAGCTCATAGGGCAAAGGTCGTATCCAGCTAGCTGGGGTGATGTCATCAAGGCAGCGATGACATATATAGGTGCCTATATAGGGGCAGGCAGCTTAGTTGCAGCCAGGCTTGCAACCAGGTAGGTAGCGTAGGTAGGTAGCTGGTAAGGTAAGTGCAGGCAGGTGTAGATCAAACCATTTTATTTCTATATATTTGGGGGGCCAATATAGACCTCTGCATACTGCTAAGATTCTGAGAAGTTACCCCATTTTTTTTTTTTTTTTTTTTTTTACAGTAGTCATTTACTATATGGATGGGTGGATGCATGCATGCCCAAACCTCTTACCCCACCCAAAATAAAGCCCTTGCTGGGTGCGTAGCCGTGTGTGCATGCCACTCTGGCCGTTCTTATCCGCTCTCTGGGGGCGTGCACAAAGTGGTGGCATTGCTAATGCAATGACCTGCCTTGGTTGCCATGGCAACACAAGTCAAAGTTCATATCCAGCCAGCTCATAGGGCAAAGGTCGTATCCAGCTAGCTGGGGTGATGTCATCAAGGCAGCGATGACATATATAGGTGCCTATATAGGGGCAGGCAGCTTAGTTGCAGCCAGGCTTGCAACCAGGTAGGTAGCGTAGGTAGGTAGCTGGTAAGGTAAGTGCAGGCAGGTGTAGATCAAACCATTTTATTTCTATATATTTGGGGGGCCAATATAGACCTCTGCATACTGCTAAGATTCTGAGAAGTTACCCCTTTTTTTTTTTTTTTTTTTTTTTTTTTACAGTAGTCATTTACTATATGGATGGGTGGATGCATGCATGCCCAAACCTCTTACCCCACCCAAAATAAAGCCCTTGCTGGGTGCGTAGCCGTGTGTGCATGCCACTCTGGCCGTTCTTATCCGCTCTCTGGGGGCGTGCACAAAGTGGTGGCATTGCTAATGCAATGTCCTGCCTTGGTTGCCATGGCAACACAAGTCAAAGTTCATATCCAGCCAGCTCATAGGGCAAAGGTCGTATCCAGCTAGCTGGGGTGATGTCATCAAGGCAGCGATGACATATATAGGTGCCTATATAGGGGCAGGCAGCTTAGTTGCAGCCAGGCTTGCAACCAGGTAGGTAGCGTAGGTAGGTAGCTGGTAAGGTAAGTGCAGGCAGGTGTAGATCAAACCATTTTATTTCTATATATTTGGGGGGCCAATATAGACCTCTGCATACTGCTAAGATTCTGAGAAGTTACCCCATTTTTTTTTTTTTTTTTTTTTTTTTACAGTAGTCATTTAGTATGTGGATGGGTGGATGCATGCATGCCCAAACCTATTACCCCACCCAAAATAAAGCCCTTGCTGGGTGCGTAGCCGTGTGTGCATGCCACTCTGGCCGTTCTTATCCGCTCTCTGGGGGCGTGCACAAAGTGGTGGCATTGCTAATGCAATGACCTGCCTTGGTTGCCATGGCAACACAAGTCAAAGTTCATATCCAGCCAGCTCATAGGGCAAAGGTCGTATCCAGCTAGCTGGGGTGATGTCATCAAGGCAGCGATGACATATATAGGTGCCTATATAGGGGCAGGCAGCTTAGTTGCAGCCAGGCTTGCAACCAGGTAGGTAGCGTAGGTAGGTAGCTGGTAAGGTAAGTGCAGGCAGGTGTAGATCAAACCATTTTATTTCTATATATTTGGGGGGCCAATATAGACCTCTGCATACTGCTAAGATTCTGAGAAGTTACCCCATTTTTTTTTTTTTTTTTTTTTTTTTACAGTAGTCATTTACTATATGGATGGGTGGATGCATGCATGCCCAAACCTCTTACCCCACCCAAAATAAAGCCCTTGCTGGGTGCGTAGCCGTGTGTGCATGCCACTCTGGCCGTTCTTATCCGCTCTCTGGGGGCGTGCACAAAGTGGTGGCATTGCTAATGCAATGACCTGCCTTGGTTGCCATGGCAACACAAGTCAAAGTTCATATCCAGCCAGCTCATAGGGCAAAGGTCGTATCCAGCTAGCTGGGGTGATGTCATCAAGGCAGCGATGACATATATAGGTGCCTATATAGGGGCAGGCAGCTTAGTTGCAGCCAGGCTTGCAACCAGGTAGGTAGCGTAGGTAGGTAGCTGGTAAGGTAAGTGCAGGCAGGTGTAGATCAAACCATTTTATTTCTATATATTTGGGGGGCCAATATAGACCTCTGCATACTGCTAAGATTCTGAGAAGTTACCCCATTTTTTTTTTTTTTTTTTTTTTTACAGTAGTCATTTACTATATGGATGGGTGGATGCATGCATGCCCAAACCTCTTACCCCACCCAAAATAAAGCCCTTGCTGGGTGCGTAGCCGTGTGTGCATGCCACTCTGGCCGTTCTTATCCGCTCTCTGGGGGCGTGCACAAAGTGGTGGCATTGCTAATGCAATGACCTGCCTTGGTTGCCATGGCAACACAAGTCAAAGTTCATATCCAGCCAGCTCATAGGGCAAAGGTCGTATCCAGCTAGCTGGGGTGATGTCATCAAGGCAGCGATGACATATATAGGTGCCTATATAGGGGCAGGCAGCTTAGTTGCAGCCAGGCTTGCAACCAGGTAGGTAGCGTAGGTAGGTAGCTGGTAAGGTAAGTGCAGGCAGGTGTAGATCAAACCATTTTATTTCTATATATTTGGGGGGCCAATATAGACCTCTGCATACTGCTAAGATTCTGAGAAGTTACCCCATTTTTTTTTTTTTTTTTTTTTTTTTTACAGTAGTCATTTACTATATGGATGGGTGGATGCATGCATGCCCAAACCTCTTACCCCACCCAAAATAAAGCCCTTGCTGGGTGCGTAGCCGTGTGTGCATGCCACTCTGGCCGTTCTTATCCGCTCTCTGGGGGCGTGCACAAAGTGGTGGCATTGCTAATGCAATGACCTGCCTTGGTTGCCATGGCAACACAAGTCAAAGTTCATATCCAGCCAGCTCATAGGGCAAAGGTCGTATCCAGCTAGCTGGGGTGATGTCATCAAGGCAGCGATGACATATATAGGTGCCTATATAGGGGAAGGCAGCTTAGTTGCAGCCAGGCTTGCAACCAGGTAGGTAGCGTAGGTAGGTAGCTGGTAAGGTAAGTGCAGGCAGGTGTAGATCAAACCATTTTATTTCTATATATTTGGGGGGCCAATATAGACCTCTGCATACTGCTAAGATTCTGAGAAGTTACCCCATTTTTTTTTTTTTTTTTTTTTTTTACAGTAGTCATTTACTATATGGATGGGTGGATGCATGCATGCCCAAACCTCTTACCCCACCCAAAATAAAGCCCTTGCTGGGTGCGTAGCCGTGTGTGCATGCCACTCTGGCCGTTCTTATCCGCTCTCTGGGGGCGTGCACAAAGTGGTGGCATTGCTAATGCAATGTCCTGCCTTGGTTGCCATGGCAACACAAGTCAAAGTTCATATCCAGCCAGCTCATAGGGCAAAGGTCGTATCCAGCTAGCTGGGGTGATGTCATCAAGGCAGCGATGACATATATAGGTGCCTATATAGGGGCAGGCAGCTTAGTTGCAGCCAGGCTTGCAACCAGGTAGGTAGCGTAGGTAGGTAGCTGGTAAGGTAAGTGCAGGCAGGTGTAGATCAAACCATTTTATTTCTATATATTTGGGGGGCCAATATAGACCTCTGCATACTGCTAAGATTCTGAGAAGTTACCCCATTTTTTTTTTTTTTTTTTTTTTTTTTACAGTAGTCATTTACTATATGGATGGGTGGATGCATGCATGCCCAAACCTCTTACCCCACCCAAAATAAAGCCCTTGCTGGGTGCGTAGCCGTGTGTGCATGCCACTCTGGCCGTTCTTATCCGCTCTCTGGGGGCGTGCACAAAGTGGTGGCATTGCTAATGCAATGACCTGCCTTGGTTGCCATGGCAACACAAGTCAAAGTTCATATCCAGCCAGCTCATAGGGCAAAGGTCGTATCCAGCTAGCTGGGGTGATGTCATCAAGGCAGCGATGACATATATAGGTGCCTATATAGGGGCAGGCAGCTTAGTTGCAGCCAGGCTTGCAACCAGGTAGGTAGCGTAGGTAGGTAGCTGGTAAGGTAAGTGCAGGCAGGTGTAGATCAAACCATTTTATTTCTATATATTTGGGGGGCCAATATAGACCTCTGCATACTGCTAAGATTCTGAGAAGTTACCCCATTTTTTTTTTTTTTTTTTTTTTTTACAGTAGTCATTTACTATATGGATGGGTGGATGCATGCATGCCCAAACCTCTTACCCCACCCAAAATAAAGCCCTTGCTGGGTGCGTAGCCGTGTGTGCATGCCACTCTGGCCGTTCTTATCCGCTCTCTGGGGGCGTGCACAAAGTGGTGGCATTGCTAATGCAATGACCTGCCTTGGTTGCCATGGCAACACAAGTCAAAGTTCATATCCAGCCAGCTCATAGGGCAAAGGTCGTATCCAGCTAGCTGGGGTGATGTCATCAAGGCAGCGATGACATATATAGGTGCCTATATAGGGGCAGGCAGCTTAGTTGCAGCCAGGCTTGCAACCAGGTAGGTAGCGTAGGTAGGTAGCTGGTAAGGTAAGTGCAGGCAGGTGTAGATCAAACCATTTTATTTCTATATATTTGGGGGGCCAATATAGACCTCTGCATACTGCTAAGATTCTGAGAAGTTACCCCATTTTTTTTTTTTTTTTTTTTTTACAGTAGTCATTTACTATATGGATGGGTGGATGCATGCATGCCCAAACCTCTTACCCCACCCAAAATAAAGCCCTTGCTGGGTGCGTAGCCGTGTGTGCATGCCACTCTGGCCGTTCTTATCCGCTCTCTGGGGGCGTGCACAAAGTGGTGGCATTGCTAATGCAATGACCTGCCTTGGTTGCCATGGCAACACAAGTCAAAGTTCATATCCAGCCAGCTCATAGGGCAAAGGTCGTATCCAGCTAGCTGGGGTGATGTCATCAAGGCAGCGATGACATATATAGGTGCCTATATAGGGGCAGGCAGCTTAGTTGCAGCCAGGCTTGCAACCAGGTAGGTAGCGTAGGTAGGTAGCTGGTAAGGTAAGTGCAGGCAGGTGTAGATCAAACCATTTTATTTCTATATATTTGGGGGGCCAATATAGACCTCTGCATACTGCTAAGATTCTGAGAAGTTACCCCATTTTTTTTTTTTTTTTTTTTTTTTTTACAGTAGTCATTTACTATATGGATGGGTGGATGCATGCATGCCCAAACCTCTTACCCCACCCAAAATAAAGCCCTTGCTGGGTGCGTAGCCGTGTGTGCATGCCACTCTGGCCGTTCTTATCCGCTCTCTGGGGGCGTGCACAAAGTGGTGGCATTGCTAATGCATTGACCTGCCTTGGTTGCCATGGCAACACAAGTCAAAGTTCATATCCAGCCAGCTCATAGGGCAAAGGTCGTATCCAGCTAGCTGGGGTGATGTCATCAAGGCAGCGATGACATATATAGGTGCCTATATAGGGGCAGGCAGCTTAGTTGCAGCCAGGCTTGCAACCAGGTAGGTAGCGTAGGTAGGTAGCTGGTAAGGTAAGTGCAGGCAGGTGTAGATCAAACCATTTTATTTCTATATATTTGGGGGGCCAATATAGACCTCTGCATACTGCTAAGATTCTGAGAAGTTACCCCTTTTTTTTTTTTTTTTTTTTTTTTACAGTAGTCATTTACTATATGGATGGGTGGATGCATGCATGCCCAAACCTCTTACCCCACCCAAAATAAAGCCCTTGCTGGGTGCGTAGCCGTGTGTGCATGCCACTCTGGCCGTTCTTATCCGCTCTCTGGGGGCGTGCACAAAGTGGTGGCATTGCTAATGCATTGACCTGCCTTGGTTGCCATGGCAACACAAGTCAAAGTTCATATCCAGCCAGCTCATAGGGCAAAGGTCGTATCCAGCTAGCTGGGGTGATGTCATCAAGGCAGCGATGACATATATAGGTGCCTATATAGGGGCAGGCAGCTTAGTTGCAGCCAGGCTTGCAACCAGGTAGGTAGCGTAGGTAGGTAGCTGGTAAGGTAAGTGCAGGCAGGTGTAGATCAAACCATTTTATTTCTATATATTTGGGGGGCCAATATAGACCTCTGCATACTGCTAAGATTCTGAGAAGTTACCCCATTTTTTTTTTTTTTTTTTTTTTTTTTTACAGTAGTCATTTACTATATGGATGGGTGGATGCATGCATGCCCAAACCTCTTACCCCACCCAAAATAAAGCCCTTGCTGGGTGCGTAGCCGTGTGTGCATGCCACTCTGGCCGTTCTTATCCGCTCTCTGGGGGCGTGCACAAAGTGGTGGCATTGCTAATGCAATGACCTGCCTTGGTTGCCATGGCAACACAAGTCAAAGTTCATATCCAGCCAGCTCATAGGGCAAAGGTCGTATCCAGCTAGCTGGGGTGATGTCATCAAGGCAGCGATGACATATATAGGTGCCTATATAGGGGCAGGCAGCTTAGTTGCAGCCAGGCTTGCAACCAGGTAGGTAGCGTAGGTAGGTAGCTGGTAAGGTAAGTGCAGGCAGGTGTAGATCAAACCATTTTATTTCTATATATTTGGGGGGCCAATATAGACCTCTGCATACTGCTAAGATTCTGAGAAGTTACCCCATTTTTTTTTTTTTTTTTTTTTTTTACAGTAGTCATTTACTATATGGATGGGTGGATGCATGCATGCCCAAACCTCTTACCCCACCCAAAATAAAGCCCTTGCTGGGTGCGTAGCCGTGTGTGCATGCCACTCTGGCCGTTCTTATCCGCTCTCTGGGGGCGTGCACAAAGTGGTGGCATTGCTAATGCAATGACCTGCCTTGGTTGCCATGGCAACACAAGTCAAAGTTCATATCCAGCCAGCTCATAGGGCAAAGGTCGTATCCAGCTAGCTGGGGTGATGTCATCAAGGCAGCGATGACATATATAGGTGCCTATATAGGGGCAGGCAGCTTAGTTGCAGCCAGGCTTGCAACCAGGTAGGTAGCGTAGGTAGGTAGCTGGTAAGGTAAGTGCAGGCAGGTGTAGATCAAACCATTTTATTTCTATATATTTGGGGGGCCAATATAGACCTCTGCATACTGCTAAGATTCTGAGAAGTTACCCCATTTTTTTTTTTTTTTTTTTTTACAGTAGTCATTTACTATATGGATGGGTGGATGCATGCATGCCCAAACCTCTTACCCCACCCAAAATAAAGCCCTTGCTGGGTGCGTAGCCGTGTGTGCATGCCACTCTGGCCGTTCTTATCCGCTCTCTGGGGGCGTGCACAAAGTGGTGGCATTGCTAATGCAATGACCTGCCTTGGTTGCCATGGCAACACAAGTCAAAGTTCATATCCAGCCAGCTCATAGGGCAAAGGTCGTATCCAGCTAGCTGGGGTGATGTCATCAAGGCAGCGATGACATATATAGGTGCCTATATAGGGGCAGGCAGCTTAGTTGCAGCCAGGCTTGCAACCAGGTAGGTAGCGTAGGTAGGTAGCTGGTAAGGTAAGTGCAGGCAGGTGTAGATCAAACCATTTTATTTCTATATATTTGGGGGGCCAATATAGACCTCTGCATACTGCTAAGATTCTGAGAAGTTACCCCATTTTTTTTTTTTTTTTTTTTTTTTTACAGTAGTCATTTACTATATGGATGGGCGGATGCATGCATGCCCAAACCTCTTACCCCACCCAAAATAAAGCCCTTGCTGGGTGCGTAGCCGTGTGTGCATGCCACTCTGGCCGTTCTTATCCGCTCTCTGGGGGCGTGCACAAAGTGATGGCATTGCTAATGCAATGACCTGCCTTGGTTGCCATGGCAACACAAGTCAAAGTTCATATCCAGCCAGCTCATAGGGCAAAGGTCGTATCCAGCTAGCTGGGGTGATGTCATCAAGGCAGCGATGACATATATAGGTGCCTATATAGGGGCAGGCAGCTTAGTTGCAGCCAGGCTTGCAACCAGGTAGGTAGCGTAGGTAGGTAGCTGGTAAGGTAAGTGCAGGCAGGTGTAGATCAAACCATTTTATTTCTATATATTTGGGGGGCCAATATAGACCTCTGCATACTGCTAAGATTCTGAGAAGTTACCCCATTTTTTTTTTTTTTTTTTTTTTTACAGTAGTCATTTACTATATGGATGGGTGGATGCATGCATGCCCAAACCTCTTACCCCACCCAAAATAAAGCCCTTGCTGGGTGCGTAGCCGTGTGTGCATGCCACTCTGGCCGTTCTTATCCGCTCTCTGGGGGCGTGCACAAAGTGGTGGCATTGCTAATGCAATGACCTGCCTTGGTTGCCATGGCAACACAAGTCAAAGTTCATATCCAGCCAGCTCATAGGGCAAAGGTCGTATCCAGCTAGCTGGGGTGATGTCATCAAGGCAGCGATGACATATATAGGTGCCTATATAGGGGCAGGCAGCTTAGTTGCAGCCAGGCTTGCAACCAGGTAGGTAGCGTAGGTAGGTAGCTGGTAAGGTAAGTGCAGGCAGGTGTAGATCAAACCATTTTATTTCTATATATTTGGGGGGCCAATATAGACCTCTGCATACTGCTAAGATTCTGAGAAGTTACCCCATTTTTTTTTTTTTTTTTTTTTTTTTACAGTAGTCATTTACTATATGGATGGGTGGATGCATGCATGCCCAAACCTCTTACCCCACCCAAAATAAAGCCCTTGCTGGGTGCGTAGCCGTGTGTGCATGCCACTCTGGCCGTTCTTATCCGCTCTCTGGGGGCGTGCACAAAGTGGTGGCATTGCTAATGCAATGACCTGCCTTGGTTGCCATGGCAACACAAGTCAAAGTTCATATCCAGCCAGCTCATAGGGCAAAGGTCGTATCCAGCTAGCTGGGGTGATGTCATCAAGGCAGCGATGACATATATAGGTGCCTATATAGGGGCAGGCAGCTTAGTTGCAGCCAGGCTTGCAACCAGGTAGGTAGCGTAGGTAGGTAGCTGGTAAGGTAAGTGCAGGCAGGTGTAGATCAAACCATTTTATTTCTATATATTTGGGGGGCCAATATAGACCTCTGCATACTGCTAAGATTCTGAGAAGTTACCCCATTTTTTTTTTTTTTTTTTTTTTTTACAGTAGTCATTTACTATATGGATGGGTGGATGCATGCATGCCCAAACCTCTTACCCCACCCAAAATAAAGCCCTTGCTGGGTGCGTAGCCGTGTGTGCATGCCACTCTGGCCGTTCTTATCCGCTCTCTGGGGGCGTGCACAAAGTGGTGGCATTGCTAATGCAATGACCTGCCTTGGTTGCCATGGCAACACAAGTCAAAGTTCATATCCAGCCAGCTCATAGGGCAAAGGTCGTATCCAGCTAGCTGGGGTGATGTCATCAAGGCAGCGATGACATATATAGGTGCCTATATAGGGGCAGGCAGCTTAGTTGCAGCCAGGCTTGCAACCAGGTAGGTAGCGTAGGTAGGTAGCTGGTAAGGTAAGTGCAGGCAGGTGTAGATCAAACCATTTTATTTCTATATATTTGGGGGGCCAATATAGACCTCTGCATACTGCTAAGATTCTGAGAAGTTACCCCATTTTTTTTTTTTTTTTTTTTTTACAGTAGTCATTTACTATATGGATGGGTGGATGCATGCATGCCCAAACCTCTTACCCCACCCAAAATAAAGCCCTTGCTGGGTGCGTAGCCGTGTGTGCATGCCACTCTGGCCGTTCTTATCCGCTCTCTGGGGGCGTGCACAAAGTGGTGGCATTGCTAATGCATTGACCTGCCTTGGTTGCCATGGCAACACAAGTCAAAGTTCATATCCAGCCAGCTCATAGGGCAAAGGTCGTATCCAGCTAGCTGGGGTGATGTCATCAAGGCAGCGATGACATATATAGGTGCCTATATAGGGGCAGGCAGCTTAGTTGCAGCCAGGCTTGCAACCAGGTAGGTAGCGTAGGTAGGTAGCTGGTAAGGTAAGTGCAGGCAGGTGTAGATCAAACCATTTTATTTCTATATATTTGGGGGGCCAATATAGACCTCTGCATACTGCTAAGATTCTGAGAAGTTACCCCATTTTTTTTTTTTTTTTTTTTTTTTTACAGTAGTCATTTACTATATGGATGGGTGGATGCATGCATGCCCAAACCTCTTACCCCACCCAAAATAAAGCCCTTGCTGGGTGCGTAGCCGTGTGTGGATGCCACTCTGGCCGTTCTTATCCGCTCTCTGGGGGCGTGCACAAAGTGGTGGCATTGCTAATGCAATGACCTGCCTTGGTTGCCATGGCAACACAAGTCAAAGTTCATATCCAGCCAGCTCATAGGGCAAAGGTCGTATCCAGCTAGCTGGGGTGATGTCATCAAGGCAGCGATGACATATATAGGTGCCTATATAGGGGCAGGCAGCTTAGTTGCAGCCAGGCTTGCAACCAGGTAGGTAGCGTAGGTAGGTAGCTGGTAAGGTAAGTGCAGGCAGGTGTAGATCAAACCATTTTATTTCTATATATTTGGGGGGCCAATATAGACCTCTGCATACTGCTAAGATTCTGAGAAGTTACCCCATTTTTTTTTTTTTTTTTTTTTTTTTACAGTAGTCATTTACTATATGGATGGGTGGATGCATGCATGCCCAAACCTCTTACCCCACCCAAAATAAAGCCCTTGCTGGGTGCGTAGCCGTGTGTGCATGCCACTCTGGCCGTTCTTATCCGCTCTCTGGGGGCGTGCACAAAGTGGTGGCATTGCTAATGCAATGACCTGCCTTGGTTGCCATGGCAACACAAGTCAAAGTTCATATCCAGCCAGCTCATAGGGCAAAGGTCGTATCCAGCTAGCTGGGGTGATGTCATCAAGGCAGCGATGACATATATAGGTGCCTATATAGGGGCAGGCAGCTTAGTTGCAGCCAGGCTTGCAACCAGGTAGGTAGCGTAGGTAGGTAGCTGGTAAGGTAAGTGCAGGCAGGTGTAGATCAAACCATTTTATTTCTATATATTTGGGGGGCCAATATAGACCTCTGCATACTGCTAAGATTCTGAGAAGTTACCCCATTTTTTTTTTTTTTTTTTTTTTACAGTAGTCATTTACTATATGGATGGGTGGATGCATGCATGCCCAAACCTCTTACCCCACCCAAAATAAAGCCCTTGCTGGGTGCGTAGCCGTGTGTGCATGCCACTCTGGCCGTTCTTATCCGCTCTCTGGGGGCGTGCACAAAGTGGTGGCATTGCTAATGCAATGACCTGCCTTGGTTGCCATGGCAACACAAGTCAAAGTTCATATCCAGCCAGCTCATAGGGCAAAGGTCGTATCCAGCTAGCTGGGGTGATGTCATCAAGGCAGCGATGACATATATAGGTGCCTATATAGGGGCAGGCAGCTTAGTTGCAGCCAGGCTTGCAACCAGGTAGGTAGCGTAGGTAGGTAGCTGGTAAGGTAAGTGCAGGCAGGTGTAGATCAAACCATTTTATTTCTATATATTTGGGGGGCCAATATAGACCTCTGCATACTGCTAAGATTCTGAGAAGTTACCCCATTTTTTTTTTTTTTTTTTTTTTTACAGTAGTCATTTACTATATGGATGGGTGGATGCATGCATGCCCAAACCTCTTACCCCACCCAAAATAAAGCCCTTGCTGGGTGCGTAGCCGTGTGTGCATGCCACTCTGGCCGTTCTTATCCGCTCTCTGGGGGCGTGCACAAAGTGGTGGCATTGCTAATGCAATGACCTGCCTTGGTTGCCATGGCAACACAAGTCAAAGTTCATATCCAGCCAGCTCATAGGGCAAAGGTCGTATCCAGCTAGCTGGGGTGATGTCATCAAGGCAGCGATGACATATATAGGTGCCTATATAGGGGCAGGCAGCTTAGTTGCAGCCAGGCTTGCAACCAGGTAGGTAGCGTAGGTAGGTAGCTGGTAAGGTAAGTGCAGGCAGGTGTAGATCAAACCATTTTATTTCTATATATTTGGGGGGCCAATATAGACCTCTGCATACTGCTAAGATTCTGAGAAGTTACCCCATTTTTTTTTTTTTTTTTTTTTTTTTACAGTAGTCATTTACTATATGGATGGGTGGATGCATGCATGCCCAAACCTCTTACCCCACCCAAAATAAAGCCCTTGCTGGGTGCGTAGCCGTGTGTGCATGCCACTCTGGCCGTTCTTATCCGCTCTCTGGGGGCGTGCACAAAGTGGTGGCATTGCTAATGCAATGACCTGCCTTGGTTGCCATGGCAACACAAGTCAAAGTTCATATCCAGCCAGCTCATAGGGCAAAGGTCGTATCCAGCTAGCTGGGGTGATGTCATCAAGGCAGCGATGACATATATAGGTGCCTATATAGGGGCAGGCAGCTTAGTTGCAGCCAGGCTTGCAACCAGGTAGGTAGCGTAGGTAGGTAGCTGGTAAGGTAAGTGCAGGCAGGTGTAGATCAAACCATTTTATTTCTATATATTTGGGGGGCCAATATAGACCTCTGCATACTGCTAAGATTCTGAGAAGTTACCCCATTTTTTTTTTTTTTTTTTTTTTTTTTTACAGTAGTCATTTACTATATGGATGGGTGGATGCATGCATGCCCAAACCTCTTACCCCACCCAAAATAAAGCCCTTGCTGGGTGCGTAGCCGTGTGTGCATGCCACTCTGGCCGTTCTTATCCGCTCTCTGGGGGCGTGCACAAAGTGGTGGCATTGCTAATGCAATGACCTGCCTTGGTTGCCATGGCAACACAAGTCAAAGTTCATATCCAGCCAGCTCATAGGGCAAAGGTCGTATCCAGCTAGCTGGGGTGATGTCATCAAGGCAGCGATGACATATATAGGTGCCTATATAGGGGCAGGCAGCTTAGTTGCAGCCAGGCTTGCAACCAGGTAGGTAGCGTAGGTAGGTAGCTGGTAAGGTAAGTGCAGGCAGGTGTAGATCAAACCATTTTATTTCTATATATTTGGGGGGCCAATATAGACCTCTGCATACTGCTAAGATTCTGAGAAGTTACCCCATTTTTTTTTTTTTTTTTTTTTTTTACAGTAGTCATTTACTATATGGATGGGTGGATGCATGCATGCCCAAACCTCTTACCCCACCCAAAATAAAGCCCTTGCTGGGTGCGTAGCCGTGTGTGCATGCCACTCTGGCCGTTCTTATCCGCTCTCTGGGGGCGTGCACAAAGTGGTGGCATTGCTAATGCAATGACCTGCCTTGGTTGCCATGGCAACACAAGTCAAAGTTCATATCCTGCCAGCTCATAGGGCAAAGGTCGTATCCAGCTAGCTGGGGTGATGTCATCAAGGCAGCGATGACATATATAGGTGCCTATATAGGGGCAGGCAGCTTAGTTGCAGCCAGGCTTGCAACCAGGTAGGTAGCGTAGGTAGGTAGCTGGTAAGGTAAGTGCAGGCAGGTGTAGATCAAACCATTTTATTTCTATATATTTGGGGGGCCAATATAGACCTCTGCATACTGCTAAGATTCTGAGAAGTTACCCCATTTTTTTTTTTTTTTTTTTTTTACAGTAGTCATTTACTATATGGATGGGTGGATGCATGCATGCCCAAACCTCTTACCCCACCCAAAATAAAGCCCTTGCTGGGTGCGTAGCCGTGTGTGCATGCCACTCTGGCCGTTCTTATCCGCTCTCTGGGGGCGTGCACAAAGTGGTGGCATTGCTAATGCAATGACCTGCCTTGGTTGCCATGGCAACACAAGTCAAAGTTCATATCCAGCCAGCTCATAGGGCAAAGGTCGTATCCAGCTAGCTGGGGTGATGTCATCAAGGCAGCGATGACATATATAGGTGCCTATATAGGGGCAGGCAGCTTAGTTGCAGCCAGGCTTGCAACCAGGTAGGTAGCGTAGGTAGGTAGCTGGTAAGGTAAGTGCAGGCAGGTGTAGATCAAACCATTTTATTTCTATATATTTGGGGGGCCAATATAGACCTCTGCATACTGCTAAGATTCTGAGAAGTTACCCCATTTTTTTTTTTTTTTTTTTTTTTTTACAGTAGTCATTTACTATATGGATGGGTGGATGCATGCATGCCCAAACCTCTTACCCCACCCAAAATAAAGCCCTTGCTGGGTGCGTAGCCGTGTGTGCATGCCACTCTGGCCGTTCTTATCCGCTCTCTGGGGGCGTGCACAAAGTGGTGGCATTGCTAATGCAATGACCTGCCTTGGTTGCCATGGCAACACAAGTCAAAGTTCATATCCAGCCAGCTCATAGGGCAAAGGTCGTATCCAGCTAGCTGGGGTGATGTCATCAAGGCAGCGATGACATATATAGGTGCCTATATAGGGGCAGGCAGCTTAGTTGCAGCCAGGCTTGCAACCAGGTAGGTAGCGTAGGTAGGTAGCTGGTAAGGTAAGTGCAGGCAGGTGTAGATCAAACCATTTTATTTCTATATATTTGGGGGGCCAATATAGACCTCTGCATACTGCTAAGATTCTGAGAAGTTACCCCATTTTTTTTTTTTTTTTTTTTTTTACAGTAGTCATTTACTATATGGATGGGTGGATGCATGCATGCCCAAACCTCTTACCCCACCCAAAATAAAGCCCTTGCTGGGTGCGTAGCCGTGTGTGCATGCCACTCTGGCCGTTCTTATCCGCTCTCTGGGGGCGTGCACAAAGTGGTGGCATTGCTAATGCAATGACCTGCCTTGGTTGCCATGGCAACACAAGTCAAAGTTCATATCCAGCCAGCTCATAGGGCAAAGGTCGTATCCAGCTAGCTGGGGTGATGTCATCAAGGCAGCGATGACATATATAGGTGCCTATATAGGGGCAGGCAGCTTAGTTGCAGCCAGGCTTGCAACCAGGTAGGTAGCGTAGGTAGGTAGCTGGTAAGGTAAGTGCAGGCAGGTGTAGATCAAACCATTTTATTTCTATATATTTGGGGGGCCAATATAGACCTCTGCATACTGCTAAGATTCTGAGAAGTTACCCCATTTTTTTTTTTTTTTTTTTTTTTTTACAGTAGTCATTTACTATATGGATGGGTGGATGCATGCATGCCCAAACCTCTTACCCCACCCAAAATAAAGCCCTTGCTGGGTGCGTAGCCGTGTGTGCATGCCACTCTGGCCGTTCTTATCCGCTCTCTGGGGGCGTGCACAAAGTGGTGGCATTGCTAATGCAATGACCTGCCTTGGTTGCCATGGCAACACAAGTCAAAGTTCATATCCAGCCAGCTCATAGGGCAAAGGTCGTATCCAGCTAGCTGGGGTGATGTCATCAAGGCAGCGATGACATATATAGGTGCCTATATAGGGGCAGGCAGCTTAGTTGCAGCCAGGCTTGCAACCAGGTAGGTAGCGTAGGTAGGTAGCTGGTAAGGTAAGTGCAGGCAGGTGTAGATCAAACCATTTTATTTCTATATATTTGGGGGGCCAATATAGACCTCTGCATACTGCTAAGATTCTGAGAAGTTACCCCATTTTTTTTTTTTTTTTTTTTTTACAGTAGTCATTTACTATATGGATGGGTGGATGCATGCATGCCCAAACCTCTTACCCCACCCAAAATAAAGCCCTTGCTGGGTGCGTAGCCGTGTGTGCATGCCACTCTGGCCGTTCTTATCCGCTCTCTGGGGGCGTGCACAAAGTGGTGGCATTGCTAATGCAATGACCTGCCTTGGTTGCCATGGCAACACAAGTCAAAGTTCATATCCAGCCAGCTCATAGGGCAAAGGTCGTATCCAGCTAGCTGGGGTGATGTCATCAAGGCAGCGATGACATATATAGGTGCCTATATAGGGGCAGGCAGCTTAGTTGCAGCCAGGCTTGCAACCAGGTAGGTAGCGTAGGTAGGTAGCTGGTAAGGTAAGTGCAGGCAGGTGTAGATCAAACCATTTTATTTCTATATATTTGGGGGGCCAATATAGACCTCTGCATACTGCTAAGATTCTGAGAAGTTACCCCTTTTTTTTTTTTTTTTTTTTTTTTTACAGTAGTCATTTACTATATGGATGGGTGGATGCATGCATGCCCAAACCTCTTACCCCACCCAAAATAAAGCCCTTGCTGGGTGCGTAGCCGTGTGTGCATGCCACTCTGGCCGTTCTTATCCGCTCTCTGGGGGCGTGCACAAAGTGGTGGCATTGCTAATGCATTGACCTGCCTTGGTTGCCATGGCAACACAAGTCAAAGTTCATATCCAGCCAGCTCATAGGGCAAAGGTCGTATCCAGCTAGCTGGGGTGATGTCATCAAGGCAGCGATGACATATATAGGTGCCTATATAGGGGCAGGCAGCTTAGTTGCAGCCAGGCTTGCAACCAGGTAGGTAGCGTAGGTAGGTAGCTGGTAAGGTAAGTGCAGGCAGGTGTAGATCAAACCATTTTATTTCTATATATTTGGGGGGCCAATATAGACCTCTGCATACTGCTAAGATTCTGAGAAGTTACCCCATTTTTTTTTTTTTTTTTTTTTTTTTTACAGTAGTCATTTACTATATGGATGGGTGGATGCATGCATGCCCAAACCTCTTACCCCACCCAAAATAAAGCCCGTGGGGGGTGCGTAGCCGTGTGTGCATGCCACTCTGGCCGTTCTTATCCGCTCTCTGGGGGCGTGCACAAAGTGGTGGCATTGCTAATGCAATGACCTGCCTTGGTTGCCATGGCAACACAAGTCAAAGTTCATATCCAGCCAGCTCATAGGGCAAAGGTCGTATCCAGCTAGCTGGGGTGATGTCATCAAGGCAGCGATGACATATATAGGTGCCTATATAGGGGCAGGCAGCTTAGTTGCAGCCAGGCTTGCAACCAGGTAGGTAGCGTAGGTAGGTAGCTGGTAAGGTAAGTGCAGGCAGGTGTAGATCAAACCATTTTATTTCTATATATTTGGGGGGCCAATATAGACCTCTGCATACTGCTAAGATTCTGAGAAGTTACCCCATTTTTTTTTTTTTTTTTTTTTTACAGTAGTCATTTACTATATGGATGGGTGGATGCATGCATGCCCAAACCTCTTACCCCACCCAAAATAAAGCCCTTGCTGGGTGCGTAGCCGTGTGTGCATGCCACTCTGGCCGTTCTTATCCGCTCTCTGGGGGCGTGCACAAAGTGGTGGCATTGCTAATGCAATGACCTGCCTTGGTTGCCATGGCAACACAAGTCAAAGTTCATATCCAGCCAGCTCATAGGGCAAAGGTCGTATCCAGCTAGCTGGGGTGATGTCATCAAGGCAGCGATGACATATATAGGTGCCTATATAGGGGCAGGCAGCTTAGTTGCAGCCAGGCTTGCAACCAGGTAGGTAGCGTAGGTAGGTAGCTGGTAAGGTAAGTGCAGGCAGGTGTAGATCAAACCATTTTATTTCTATATATTTGGGGGGCCAATATAGACCTCTGCATACTGCTAAGATTCTGAGAAGTTACCCCATTTTTTTTTTTTTTTTTTTTTTTTACAGTAGTCATTTACTATATGGATGGGTGGATGCATGCATGCCCAAACCTCTTACCCCACCCAAAATAAAGCCCTTGCTGGGTGCGTAGCCGTGTGTGCATGCCACTCTGGCCGTTCTTATCCGCTCTCTGGGGGCGTGCACAAAGTGGTGGCATTGCTAATGCAATGACCTGCCTTGGTTGCCATGGCAACACAAGTCAAAGTTCATATCCAGCCAGCTCATAGGGCAAAGGTCGTATCCAGCTAGCTGGGGTGATGTCATCAAGGCAGCGATGACATATATAGGTGCCTATATAGGGGCAGGCAGCTTAGTTGCAGCCAGGCTTGCAACCAGGTAGGTAGCGTAGGTAGGTAGCTGGTAAGGTAAGTGCAGGCAGGTGTAGATCAAACCATTTTATTTCTATATATTTGGGGGGCCAATATAGACCTCTGCATACTGCTAAGATTCTGAGAAGTTACCCCATTTTTTTTTTTTTTTTTTTTTTTTTACAGTAGTCATTTACTATATGGATGGGTGGATGCATGCATGCCCAAACCTCTTACCCCACCCAAAATAAAGCCCTTGCTGGGTGCGTAGCCGTGTGTGCATGCCACTCTGGCCGTTCTTATCCGCTCTCTGGGGGCGTGCACAAAGTGGTGGCATTGCTAATGCAATGACCTGCCTTGGTTGCCATGGCAACACAAGTCAAAGTTCATATCCAGCCAGCTCATAGGGCAAAGGTCGTATCCAGCTAGCTGGGGTGATGTCATCAAGGCAGCGATGACATATATAGGTGCCTATATAGGGGCAGGCAGCTTAGTTGCAGCCAGGCTTGCAACCAGGTAGGTAGCGTAGGTAGGTAGCTGGTAAGGTAAGTGCAGGCAGGTGTAGATCAAACCATTTTATTTCTATATATTTGGGGGGCCAATATAGACCTCTGCATACTGCTAAGATTCTGAGAAGTTACCCCATTTTTTTTTTTTTTTTTTTTTTTACAGTAGTCATTTACTATATGGATGGGTGGATGCATGCATGCCCAAACCTCTTACCCCACCCAAAATAAAGCCCTTGCTGGGTGCGTAGCCGTGTGTGCATGCCACTCTGGCCGTTCTTATCCGCTCTCTGGGGGCGTGCACAAAGTGGTGGCATTGCTAATGCAATGACCTGCCTTGGTTGCCATGGCAACACAAGTCAAAGTTCATATCCAGCCAGCTCATAGGGCAAAGGTCGTATCCAGCTAGCTGGGGTGATGTCATCAAGGCAGCGATGACATATATAGGTGCCTATATAGGGGCAGGCAGCTTAGTTGCAGCCAGGCTTGCAACCAGGTAGGTAGCGTAGGTAGGTAGCTGGTAAGGTAAGTGCAGGCAGGTGTAGATCAAACCATTTTATTTCTATATATTTGGGGGGCCAATATAGACCTCTGCATACTGCTAAGATTCTGAGAAGTTACCCCATTTTTTTTTTTTTTTTTTTTTTTTACAGTAGTCATTTACTATATGGATGGGTGGATGCATGCATGCCCAAACCTCTTACCCCACCCAAAATAAAGCCCTTGCTGGGTGCGTAGCCGTGTGTGCATGCCACTCTGGCCGTTCTTATCCGCTCTCTGGGGGCGTGCACAAAGTGGTGGCATTGCTAATGCAATGACCTGCCTTGGTTGCCATGGCAACACAAGTCAAAGTTCATATCCAGCCAGCTCATAGGGCAAAGGTCGTATCCAGCTAGCTGGGGTGATGTCATCAAGGCAGCGATGACATATATAGGTGCCTATATAGGGGCAGGCAGCTTAGTTGCAGCCAGGCTTGCAACCAGGTAGGTAGCGTAGGTAGGTAGCTGGTAAGGTAAGTGCAGGCAGGTGTAGATCAAACCATTTTATTTCTATATATTTGGGGGGCCAATATAGACCTCTGCATACTGCTAAGATTCTGAGAAGTTACCCCATTTTTTTTTTTTTTTTTTTTTTTTTTTACAGTAGTCATTTACTATATGGATGGGTGGATGCATGCATGCCCAAACCTCTTACCCCACCCAAAATAAAGCCCTTGCTGGGTGCGTAGCCGTGTGTGCATGCCACTCTGGCCGTTCTTATCCGCTCTCTGGGGGCGTGCACAAAGTGGTGGCATTGCTAATGCAATGACCTGCCTTGGTTGCCATGGCAACACAAGTCAAAGTTCATATCCAGCCAGCTCATAGGGCAAAGGTCGTATCCAGCTAGCTGGGGTGATGTCATCAAGGCAGCGATGACATATATAGGTGCCTATATAGGGGCAGGCAGCTTAGTTGCAGCCAGGCTTGCAACCAGGTAGGTAGCGTAGGTAGGTAGCTGGTAAGGTAAGTGCAGGCAGGTGTAGATCAAACCATTTTATTTCTATATATTTGGGGGGCCAATATAGACCTCTGCATACTGCTAAGATTCTGAGAAGTTACCCCATTTTTTTTTTTATTTTTTTTTTTACAGTAGTCATTTACTATATGGATGGGTGGATGCATGCATGCCCAAACCTCTTACCCCACCCAAAATAAAGCCCTTGCTGGGTGCGTAGCCGTGTGTGCATGCCACTCTGGCCGTTCTTATCCGCTCTCTGGGGGCGTGCACAAAGTGGTGGCATTGCTAATGCATTGACCTGCCTTGGTTGCCATGGCAACACAAGTCAAAGTTCATATCCAGCCAGCTCATAGGGCAAAGGTCGTATCCAGCTAGCTGGGGTGATGTCATCAAGGCAGCGATGACATATATAGGTGCCTATATAGGGGCAGGCAGCTTAGTTGCAGCCAGGCTTGCAACCAGGTAGGTAGCGTAGGTAGGTAGCTGGTAAGGTAAGTGCAGGCAGGTGTAGATCAAACCATTTTATTTCTATATATTTGGGGGGCCAATATAGACCTCTGCATACTGCTAAGATTCTGAGAAGTTACCCCATTTTTTTTTTTTTTTTTTTTTTTTTACAGTAGTCATTTACTATATGGATGGGTGGATGCATGCATGCCCAAACCTCTTACCCCACCCAAAATAAAGCCCTTGCTGGGTGCGTAGCCGTGTGTGCATGCCACTCTGGCCGTTCTTATCCGCTCTCTGGGGGCGTGCACAAAGTGGTGGCATTGCTCATGCAATGACCTGCCTTGGTTGCCATGGCAACACAAGTCAAAGTTCATATCCAGCCAGCTCATAGGGCAAAGGTCGTATCCAGCTAGCTGGGGTGATGTCATCAAGGCAGCGATGACATATATAGGTGCCTATATAGGGGCAGGCAGCTTAGTTGCAGCCAGGCTTGCAACCAGGTAGGTAGCGTAGGTAGGTAGCTGGTAAGGTAAGTGCAGGCAGGTGTAGATCAAACCATTTTATTTCTATATATTTGGGGGGCCAATATAGACCTCTGCATACTGCTAAGATTCTGAGAAGTTACCCCATTTTTTTTTTTTTTTTTTTTTTTTTACAGTAGTAATTTACTATATGGATGGGTGGATGCATGCATGCCCAAACCTCTTACCCCACCCAAAATAAAGCCCTTGCTGGGTGCGTAGCCGTGTGTGCATGCCACTCTGGCCGTTCTTATCCGCTCTCTGGGGGCGTGCACAAAGTGGTGGCATTGCTAATGCAATGACCTGCCTTGGTTGCCATGGCAACACAAGTCAAAGTTCATATCCAGCCAGCTCATAGGGCAAAGGTCGTATCCAGCTAGCTGGGGTGATGTCATCAAGGCAGCGATGACATATATAGGTGCCTATATAGGGGCAGGCAGCTTAGTTGCAGCCAGGCTTGCAACCAGGTAGGTAGCGTAGGTAGGTAGCTGGTAAGGTAAGTGCAGGCAGGTGTAGATCAAACCATTTTATTTCTATATATTTGGGGGGCCAATATAGACCTCTGCATACTGCTAAGATTCTGAGAAGTTACCCCATTTTTTTTTTTTTTTTTTTTTTTTTACAGTAGTCATTTACTATGTGGATGGGTGGATGCATGCATGCCCAAACCTCTTACCCCACCCAAAATAAAGCCCTTGCTGGGTGCGTAGCCGTGTGTGCATGCCACTCTGGCCGTTCTTATCCGCTCTCTGGGGGCGTGCACAAAGTGGTGGCATTGCTAATGCAATGACCTGCCTTGGTTGCCATGGCAACACAAGTCAAAGTTCATATCCAGCCAGCTCATAGGGCAAAGGTCGTATCCAGCTAGCTGGGGTGATGTCATCAAGGCAGCGATGACATATATAGGTGCCTATATAGGGGCAGGCAGCTTAGTTGCAGCCAGGCTTGCAACCAGGTAGGTAGCGTAGGTAGGTAGCTGGTAAGGTAAGTGCAGGCAGGTGTAGATCAAACCATTTTATTTCTATATATTTGGGGGGCCAATATAGACCTCTGCATACTGCTAAGATTCTGAGAAGTTACCCCATTTTTTTTTATTTTTTTTTTTTTTTTTACAGTAGTCATTTACTATATGGATGGGTGGATGCATGCATGCCCAAACCTCTTACCCCACCCAAAATAAAGCCCTTGCTGGGTGCGTAGCCGTGTGTGCATGCCACTCTGGCCGTTCTTATCCGCTCTCTGGGGGCGTGCACAAAGTGGTGGCATTGCTAATGCAATGACCTGCCTTGGTTGCCATGGCAACACAAGTCAAAGTTCATATCCAGCCAGCTCATAGGGCAAAGGTCGTATCCAGCTAGCTGGGGTGATGTCATCAAGGCAGCGATGACATATATAGGTGCCTATATAGGGGCAGGCAGCTTAGTTGCAGCCAGGCTTGCAACCAGGTAGGTAGCGTAGGTAGGTAGCTGGTAAGGTAAGTGCAGGCAGGTGTAGATCAAACCATTTTATTTCTATATATTTGGGGGGCCAATATAGACCTCTGCATACTGCTAAGATTCTGAGAAGTTACCCCATTTTTTTTTTTTTTTTTTTTTTTTTTTACAGTAGTCATTTACTATATGGATGGGTGGATGCATGCATGCCCAAACCTCTTACCCCACCCAAAATAAAGCCCTTGCTGGGTGCGTAGCCGTGTGTGCATGCCACTCTGGCCGTTCTTATCCGCTCTCTGGGGGCGTGCACAAAGTGGTGGCATTGCTAATGCAATGACCTGCCTTGGTTGCCATGGCAACACAAGTCAAAGTTCATATCCAGCCAGCTCATAGGGCAAAGGTCGTATCCAGCTAGCTGGGGTGATGTCATCAAGGCAGCGATGACATATATAGGTGCCTATATAGGGGCAGGCAGCTTAGTTGCAGCCAGGCTTGCAACCAGGTAGGTAGCGTAGGTAGGTAGCTGGTAAGGTAAGTGCAGGCAGGTGTAGATCAAACCATTTTATTTCTATATATTTGGGGGGCCAATATAGACCTCTGCATACTGCTAAGATTCTGAGAAGTTACCCCATTTTTTTTTTTTTTTTTTTTTTTTACAGTAGTCATTTACTATATGGATGGGTGGATGCATGCATGCCCAAACCTCTTACCCCACCCAAAATAAAGCCCTTGCTGGGTGCGTAGCCGTGTGTGCATGCCACTCTGGCCGTTCTTATCCGCTCTCTGGGGGCGTGCACAAAGTGGTGGCATTGCTAATGCATTGACCTGCCTTGGTTGCCATGGCAACACAAGTCAAAGTTCATATCCAGCCAGCTCATAGGGCAAAGGTCGTATCCAGCTAGCTGGGGTGATGTCATCAAGGCAGCGATGACATATATAGGTGCCTATATAGGGGCAGGCAGCTTAGTTGCAGCCAGGCTTGCAACCAGGTAGGTAGCGTAGGTAGGTAGCTGGTAAGGTAAGTGCAGGCAGGTGTAGATCAAACCATTTTATTTCTATATATTTGGGGGGCCAATATAGACCTCTGCATACTGCTAAGATTCTGAGAAGTTACCCCATTTTTTTTTTTTTTTTTTTTTTTTACAGTAGTCATTTACTATATGGATGGGTGGATGCATGCATGCCCAAACCTCTTACCCCACCCAAAATAAAGCCCTTGCTGGGTGCGTAGCCGTGTGTGCATGCCACTCTGGCCGTTCTTATCCGCTCTCTGGGGGCGTGCACAAAGTGGTGGCATTGCTAATGCAATGACCTGCCTTGGTTGCCATGGCAACACAAGTCAAAGTTCATATCCAGCCAGCTCATAGGGCAAAGGTCGTATCCAGCTAGCTGGGGTGATGTCATCAAGGCAGCGATGACATATATAGGTGCCTATATAGGGGCAGGCAGCTTAGTTGCAGCCAGGCTTGCAACCAGGTAGGTAGCGTAGGTAGGTAGCTGGTAAGGTAAGTGCAGGCAGGTGTAGATCAAACCATTTTATTTCTATATATTTGGGGGGCCAATATAGACCTCTGCATACTGCTAAGATTCTGAGAAGTTACCCCATTTTTTTTTTTTTTTTTTTTTTACAGTAGTCATTTACTATATGGATGGGTGGATGCATGCATGCCCAAACCTCTTACCCCACCCAAAATAAAGCCCTTGCTGGGTGCGTAGCCGTGTGTGCATGCCACTCTGGCCGTTCTTATCCGCTCTCTGGGGGCGTGCACAAAGTGGTGGCATTGCTAATGCATTGACCTGCCTTGGTTGCCATGGCAACACAAGTCAAAGTTCATATCCAGCCAGCTCATAGGGCAAAGGTCGTATCCAGCTAGCTGGGGTGATGTCATCAAGGCAGCGATGACATATATAGGTGCCTATATAGGGGCAGGCAGCTTAGTTGCAGCCAGGCTTGCAACCAGGTAGGTAGCGTAGGTAGGTAGCTGGTAAGGTAAGTGCAGGCAGGTGTAGATCAAACCATTTTATTTCTATATATTTGGGGGGCCAATATAGACCTCTGCATACTGCTAAGATTCTGAGAAGTTACCCCATTTTTTTTTTTTTTTTTTTTTTTTTTACAGTAGTCATTTACTATATGGATGGGTGGATGCATGCATGCCCAAACCTCTTACCCCACCCAAAATAAAGCCCTTGCTGGGTGCGTAGCCGTGTGTGCATGCCACTCTGGCCGTTCTTATCCGCTCTCTGGGGGCGTGCACAAAGTGGTGGCATTGCTAATGCAATGACCTGCCTTGGTTGCCATGGCAACACAAGTCAAAGTTCATATCCAGCCAGCTCATAGGGCAAAGGTCGTATCCAGCTAGCTGGGGTGATGTCATCAAGGCAGCGATGACATATATAGGTGCCTATATAGGGGCAGGCAGCTTAGTTGCAGCCAGGCTTGCAACCAGGTAGGTAGCGTAGGTAGGTAGCTGGTAAGGTAAGTGCAGGCAGGTGTAGATCAAACCATTTTATTTCTATATATTTGGGGGGCCAATATAGACCTCTGCATACTGCTAAGATTCTGAGAAGTTACCCCATTTTTTTTTTTTTTTTTTTTTACAGTAGTCATTTACTATATGGATGGGTGGATGCATGCATGCCCAAACCTCTTACCCCACCCAAAATAAAGCCCTTGCTGGGTGCGTAGCCGTGTGTGCATGCCACTCTGGCCGTTCTTATCCGCTCTCTGGGGGCGTGCACAAAGTGGTGGCATTGCTAATGCAATGACCTGCCTTGGTTGCCATGGCAACACAAGTCAAAGTTCATATCCAGCCAGCTCATAGGGCAAAGGTCGTATCCAGCTAGCTGGGGTGATGTCATCAAGGCAGCGATGACATATATAGGTGCCTATATAGGGGCAGGCAGCTTAGTTGCAGCCAGGCTTGCAACCAGGTAGGTAGCGTAGGTAGGTAGCTGGTAAGGTAAGTGCAGGCAGGTGTAGATCAAACCATTTTATTTCTATATATTTGGGGGGCCAATATAGACCTCTGCATACTGCTAAGATTCTGAGAAGTTACCCCATTTTTTTTTTTTTTTTTTTTTTTACAGTAGTCATTTACTATATGGATGGGTGGATGCATGCATGCCCAAACCTCTTACCCCACCCAAAATAAAGCCCTTGCTGGGTGCGTAGCCGTGTGTGCATGCCACTCTGGCCGTTCTTATCCGCTCTCTGGGGGCGTGCACAAAGTGGTGGCATTGCTAATGCAATGACCTGCCTTGGTTGCCATGGCAACACAAGTCAAAGTTCATATCCAGCCAGCTCATAGGGCAAAGGTCGTATCCAGCTAGCTGGGGTGATGTCATCAAGGCAGCGATGACATATATAGGTGCCTATATAGGGGCAGGCAGCTTAGTTGCAGCCAGGCTTGCAACCAGGTAGGTAGCGTAGGTAGGTAGCTGGTAAGGTAAGTGCAGGCAGGTGTAGATCAAACCATTTTATTTCTATATATTTGGGGGGCCAATATAGACCTCTGCATACTGCTAAGATTCTGAGAAGTTACCCCATTTTTTTTTTTTTTTTTTTTTACAGTAGTCATTTACTATATGGATGGGTGGATGCATGCATGCCCAAACCTCTTACCCCACCCAAAATAAAGCCCTTGCTGGGTGCGTAGCCGTGTGTGCATGCCACTCTGGCCGTTCTTATCCGCTCTCTGGGGGCGTGCACAAAGTGGTGGCATTGCTAATGCATTGACCTGCCTTGGTTGCCATGGCAACACAAGTCAAAGTTCATATCCAGCCAGCTCATAGGGCAAAGGTCGTATCCAGCTAGCTGGGGTGATGTCATCAAGGCAGCGATGACATATATAGGTGCCTATATAGGGGCAGGCAGCTTAGTTGCAGCCAGGCTTGCAACCAGGTAGGTAGCGTAGGTAGGTAGCTGGTAAGGTAAGTGCAGGCAGGTGTAGATCAAACCATTTTATTTCTATATATTTGGGGGGCCAATATAGACCTCTGCATACTGCTAAGATTCTGAGAAGTTACCCCATTTTTTTTTTTTTTTTTTTTTTTTTACAGTAGTCATTTACTATATGGATGGGTGGATGCATGCATGCCCAAACCTCTTACCCCACCCAAAATAAAGCCCTTGCTGGGTGCGTAGCCGTGTGTGCATGCCACTCTGGCCGTTCTTATCCGCTCTCTGGGGGCGTGCACAAAGTGGTGGCATTGCTAATGCAATGACCTGCCTTGGTTGCCATGGCAACACAAGTCAAAGTTCATATCCAGCCAGCTCATAGGGCAAAGGTCGTATCCAGCTAGCTGGGGTGATGTCATCAAGGCAGCGATGACATATATAGGTGCCTATATAGGGGCAGGCAGCTTAGTTGCAGCCAGGCTTGCAACCAGGTAGGTAGCGTAGGTAGGTAGCTGGTAAGGTAAGTGCAGGCAGGTGTAGATCAAACCATTTTATTTCTATATATTTGGGGGGCCAATATAGACCTCTGCATACTGCTAAGATTCTGAGAAGTTACCCCATTTTTTTTTTTTTTTTTTTTTTTTACAGTAGTCATTTACTATATGGATGGGTGGATGCATGCATGCCCAAACCTCTTACCCCACCCAAAATAAAGCCCTTGCTGGGTGCGTAGCCGTGTGTGCATGCCACTCTGGCCGTTCTTATCCGCTCTCTGGGGGCGTGCACAAAGTGGTGGCATTGCTAATGCATTGACCTGCCTTGGTTGCCATGGCAACACAAGTCAAAGTTCATATCCAGCCAGCTCATAGGGCAAAGGTCGTATCCAGCTAGCTGGGGTGATGTCATCAAGGCAGCGATGACATATATAGGTGCCTATATAGGGGCAGGCAGCTTAGTTGCAGCCAGGCTTGCAACCAGGTAGGTAGCGTAGGTAGGTAGCTGGTAAGGTAAGTGCAGGCAGGTGTAGATCAAACCATTTTATTTCTATATATTTGGGGGGCCAATATAGACCTCTGCATACTGCTAAGATTCTGAGAAGTTACCCCATTTTTTTTTTTTTTTTTTTTTTTTTACAGTAGTCATTTACTATATGGATGGGTGGATGCATGCATGCCCAAACCTCTTACCCCACCCAAAATAAAGCCCTTGCTGGGTGCGTAGCCGTGTGTGCATGCCACTCTGGCCGTTCTTATCCGCTCTCTGGGGGCGTGCACAAAGTGGTGGCATTGCTAATGCAATGTCCTGCCTTGGTTGCCATGGCAACACAAGTCAAAGTTCATATCCAGCCAGCTCATAGGGCAAAGGTCGTATCCAGCTAGCTGGGGTGATGTCATCAAGGCAGCGATGACATATATAGGTGCCTATATAGGGGCAGGCAGCTTAGTTGCAGCCAGGCTTGCAACCAGGTAGGTAGCGTAGGTAGGTAGCTGGTAAGGTAAGTGCAGGCAGGTGTAGATCAAACCATTTTATTTCTATATATTTGGGGGGCCAATATAGACCTCTGCATACTGCTAAGATTCTGAGAAGTTACCCCATTTTTTTTTTTTTTTTTTTTTTTACAGTAGTCATTTACTATATGGATGGGTGGATGCATGCATGCCCAAACCTCTTACCCCACCCAAAATAAAGCCCTTGCTGGGTGCGTAGCCGTGTGTGCATGCCACTCTGGCCGTTCTTATCCGCTCTCTGGGGGCGTGCACAAAGTGGTGGCATTGCTAATGCAATGACCTGCCTTGGTTGCCATGGCAACACAAGTCAAAGTTCATATCCAGCCAGCTCATAGGGCAAAGGTCGTATCCAGCTAGCTGGGGTGATGTCATCAAGGCAGCGATGACATATATAGGTGCCTATATAGGGGCAGGCAGCTTAGTTGCAGCCAGGCTTGCAACCAGGTAGGTAGCGTAGGTAGGTAGCTGGTAAGGTAAGTGCAGGCAGGTGTAGATCAAACCATTTTATTTCTATATATTTGGGGGGCCAATATAGACCTCTGCATACTGCTAAGATTCTGAGAAGTTACCCCATTTTTTTTTTTTTTTTTTTTTTACAGTAGTCATTTACTATATGGATGGGTGGATGCATGCATGCCCAAACCTCTTACCCCACCCAAAATAAAGCCCTTGCTGGGTGCGTAGCCGTGTGTGCATGCCACTCTGGCCGTTCTTATCCGCTCTCTGGGGGCGTGCACAAAGTGGTGGCATTGCTAATGCAATGACCTGCCTTGGTTGCCATGGCAACACAAGTCAAAGTTCATATCCAGCCAGCTCATAGGGCAAAGGTCGTATCCAGCTAGCTGGGGTGATGTCATCAAGGCAGCGATGACATATATAGGTGCCTATATAGGGGCAGGCAGCTTAGTTGCAGCCAGGCTTGCAACCAGGTAGGTAGCGTAGGTAGGTAGCTGGTAAGGTAAGTGCAGGCAGGTGTAGATCAAACCATTTTATTTCTATATATTTGGGGGGCCAATATAGACCTCTGCATACTGCTAAGATTCTGAGAAGTTACCCCATTTTTTTTTTTTTTTTTTTTTTTTACAGTAGTCATTTACTATATGGATGGGTGGATGCATGCATGCCCAAACCTCTTACCCCACCCAAAATAAAGCCCTTGCTGGGTGCGTAGCCGTGTGTGCATGCCACTCTGGCCGTTCTTATCCGCTCTCTGGGGGCGTGCACAAAGTGGTGGCATTGCTAATGCATTGACCTGCCTTGGTTGCCATGGCAACACAAGTCAAAGTTCATATCCAGCCAGCTCATAGGGCAAAGGTCGTATCCAGCTAGCTGGGGTGATGTCATCAAGGCAGCGATGACATATATAGGTGCCTATATAGGGGCAGGCAGCTTAGTTGCAGCCAGGCTTGCAACCAGGTAGGTAGCGTAGGTAGGTAGCTGGTAAGGTAAGTGCAGGCAGGTGTAGATCAAACCATTTTATTTCTATATATTTGGGGGGCCAATATAGACCTCTGCATACTGCTAAGATTCTGAGAAGTTACCCCATTTTTTTTTTTTTTTTTTTTTTTTTACAGTAGTCATTTACTATATGGATGGGTGGATGCATGCATGCCCAAACCTCTTACCCCACCCAAAATAAAGCCCTTGCTGGGTGCGTAGCCGTGTGTGCATGCCACTCTGGCCGTTCTTATCCGCTCTCTGGGGGCGTGCACAAAGTGGTGGCATTGCTAATGCAATGACCTGCCTTGGTTGCCATGGCAACACAAGTCAAAGTTCATATCCAGCCAGCTCATAGGGCAAAGGTCGTATCCAGCTAGCTGGGGTGATGTCATCAAGGCAGCGATGACATATATAGGTGCCTATATAGGGGCAGGCAGCTTAGTTGCAGCCAGGCTTGCAACCAGGTAGGTAGCGTAGGTAGGTAGCTGGTAAGGTAAGTGCAGGCAGGTGTAGATCAAACCATTTTATTTCTATATATTTGGGGGGCCAATATAGACCTCTGCATACTGCTAAGATTCTGAGAAGTTACCCCATTTTTTTTTATTTTTTTTTTTTACAGTAGTCATTTACTATGTGGATGGGTGGATGCATGCATGCCCAAACCTCTTACCCCACCCAAAATAAAGCCCTTGCTGGGTGCGTAGCCGTGTGTGCATGCCACTCTGGCCGTTCTTATCCGCTCTCTGGGGGCGTGCACAAAGTGGTGGCATTGCTAATGCATTGACCTGCCTTGGTTGCCATGGCAACACAAGTCAAAGTTCATATCCAGCCAGCTCATAGGGCAAAGGTCGTATCCAGCTAGCTGGGGTGATGTCATCAAGGCAGCGATGACATATATAGGTGCCTATATAGGGGCAGGCAGCTTAGTTGCAGCCAGGCTTGCAACCAGGTAGGTAGCGTAGGTAGGTAGCTGGTAAGGTAAGTGCAGGCAGGTGTAGATCAAACCATTTTATTTCTATATATTTGGGGGGCCAATATAGACCTCTGCATACTGCTAAGATTCTGAGAAGTTACCCCATTTTTTTTTTTTTTTTTTTTTACAGTAGTCATTTACTATATGGATGGGTGGATGCATGCATGCCCAAACCTCTTACCCCACCCAAAATAAAGCCCTTGCTGGGTGCGTAGCCGTGTGTGCATGCCACTCTGGCCGTTCTTATCCGCTCTCTGGGGGCGTGCACAAAGTGGTGGCATTGCTAATGCAATGACCTGCCTTGGTTGCCATGGCAACACAAGTCAAAGTTCATATCCAGCCAGCTCATAGGGCAAAGGTCGTATCCAGCTAGCTGGGGTGATGTCATCAAGGCAGCGATGACATATATAGGTGCCTATATAGGGGCAGGCAGCTTAGTTGCAGCCAGGCTTGCAACCAGGTAGGTAGCGTAGGTAGGTAGCTGGTAAGGTAAGTGCAGGCAGGTGTAGATCAAACCATTTTATTTCTATATATTTGGGGGGCCAATATAGACCTCTGCATACTGCTAAGATTCTGAGAAGTTACCCCATTTTTTTTTTTTTTTTTTTTTACAGTAGTCATTTACTATATGGATGGGTGGATGCATGCATGCCCAAACCTCTTACCCCACCCAAAATAAAGCCCTTGCTGGGTGCGTAGCCGTGTGTGCATGCCACTCTGGCCGTTCTTATCCGCTCTCTGGGGGCGTGCACAAAGTGGTGGCATTGCTAATGCATTGACCTGCCTTGGTTGCCATGGCAACACAAGTCAAAGTTCATATCCAGCCAGCTCATAGGGCAAAGGTCGTATCCAGCTAGCTGGGGTGATGTCATCAAGGCAGCGATGACATATATAGGTGCCTATATAGGGGCAGGCAGCTTAGTTGCAGCCAGGCTTGCAACCAGGTAGGTAGCGTAGGTAGGTAGCTGGTAAGGTAAGTGCAGGCAGGTGTAGATCAAACCATTTTATTTCTATATATTTGGGGGGCCAATATAGACCTCTGCATACTGCTAAGATTCTGAGAAGTTACCCCATTTTTTTTTTTTTTTTTTTTTTACAGTAGTCATTTACTATATGGATGGGTGGATGCATGCATGCCCAAACCTCTTACCCCACCCAAAATAAAGCCCTTGCTGGGTGCGTAGCCGTGTGTGCATGCCACTCTGGCCGTTCTTATCCGCTCTCTGGGGGCGTGCACAAAGTGGTGGCATTGCTAATGCAATGACCTGCCTTGGTTGCCATGGCAACACAAGTCAAAGTTCATATCCAGCCAGCTCATAGGGCAAAGGTCGTATCCAGCTAGCTGGGGTGATGTCATCAAGGCAGCGATGACATATATAGGTGCCTATATAGGGGCAGGCAGCTTAGTTGCAGCCAGGCTTGCAACCAGGTAGGTAGCGTAGGTAGGTAGCTGGTAAGGTAAGTGCAGGCAGGTGTAGATCAAACCATTTTATTTCTATATATTTGGGGGGCCAATATAGACCTCTGCATACTGCTAAGATTCTGAGAAGTTACCCCATTTTTTTTTTTTTTTTTTATTTTTTTTTTTTTACAGTAGTCATTTACTATATGGATGGGTGGATGCATGCATGCCCAAACCTCTTACCCCACCCAAAATAAAGCCCTTGCTGGGTGCGTAGCCGTGTGTGCATGCCACTCTGGCCGTTCTTATCCGCTCTCTGGGGGCGTGCACAAAGTGGTGGCATTGCTAATGCATTGACCTGCCTTGGTTGCCATGGCAACACAAGTCAAAGTTCATATCCAGCCAGCTCATAGGGCAAAGGTCGTATCCAGCTAGCTGGGGTGATGTCATCAAGGCAGCGATGACATATATAGGTGCCTATATAGGGGCAGGCAGCTTAGTTGCAGCCAGGCTTGCAACCAGGTAGGTAGCGTAGGTAGGTAGCTGGTAAGGTAAGTGCAGGCAGGTGTAGATCAAACCATTTTATTTCTATATATTTGGGGGGCCAATATAGACCTCTGCATACTGCTAAGATTCTGAGAAGTTACCCCATTTTTTTTTTTTTTTTTTTTTTTACAGTAGTCATTTACTATATGGATGGGTGGATGCATGCATGCCCAAACCTCTTACCCCACCCAAAATAAAGCCCTTGCTGGGTGCGTAGCCGTGTGTGCATGCCACTCTGGCCGTTCTTATCCGCTCTCTGGGGGCGTGCACAAAGTGGTGGCATTGCTAATGCATTGACCTGCCTTGGTTGCCATGGCAACACAAGTCAAAGTTCATATCCAGCCAGCTCATAGGGCAAAGGTCGTATCCAGCTAGCTGGGGTGATGTCATCAAGGCAGCGATGACATATATAGGTGCCTATATAGGGGCAGGCAGCTTAGTTGCAGCCAGGCTTGCAACCAGGTAGGTAGCGTAGGTAGGTAGCTGGTAAGGTAAGTGCAGGCAGGTGTAGATCAAACCATTTTATTTCTATATATTTGGGGGGCCAATATAGACCTCTGCATACTGCTAAGATTCTGAGAAGTTACCCCATTTTTTTTTTTTTTTTTTTTTTACAGTAGTCATTTACTATATGGATGGGTGGATGCATGCATGCCCAAACCTCTTACCCCACCCAAAATAAAGCCCTTGCTGGGTGCGTAGCCGTGTGTGCATGCCACTCTGGCCGTTCTTATCCGCTCTCTGGGGGCGTGCACAAAGTGGTGGCATTGCTAATGCAATGACCT
>NW_027209406.1:195000-237500 GCF_027789765.1 Dendropsophus ebraccatus | reverse complement strand
GCGTAGCCGTGTGTGCATGCCACTCTGGCCGTTCTTATCCGCTCTCTGGGGGCGTGCACAAAGTGGTGGCATTGCTAATGCAATGTCCTGCCTTGGTTGCCATGGCAACACAAGTCAAAGTTCATATCCAGCCAGCTCATAGGGCAAAGGTCGTATCCAGCTAGCTGGGGTGATGTCATCAAGGCAGCGATGACATATATAGGTGCCTATATAGGGGCAGGCAGCTTAGTTGCAGCCAGGCTTGCAACCAGGTAGGTAGCGTAGGTAGGTAGCTGGTAAGGTAAGTGCAGGCAGGTGTAGATCAAACCATTTTATTTCTATATATTTGGGGGGCCAATATAGACCTCTGCATACTGCTAAGATTCTGAGAAGTTACCCATTTTTTTTTTTTTACAGTAGTCATTTACTATGTGGATGGGTGGATGCATGCATGCCCAAACCTCTTACCCCACCCAAAATAAAGCCCTTGCTGGGTGCGTAGCCGTGTGTGCATGCCACTCTGGCCGTTCTTATCCGCTCTCTGGGGGCGTGCACAAAGTGGTGGCATTGCTAATGCAATTTCCTGCCTTGGTTGCCATGGCAACACAAGTCAAAGTTCATATCCAGCCAGCTCATAGGGCAAAGGTCGTATCCAGCTAGCTGGGGTGATGTCATCAAGGCAGCGATGACATATATAGGTGCCTATATAGGGGCAGGCAGCTTAGTTGCAGCCAGGCTTGCAACCAGGTAGGTAGCGTAGGTAGGTAGCTGGTAAGGTAAGTGCAGGCAGGTGTAGATCAAACCATTTTATTTCTATATATTTGGGGGGCCAATATAGACCTCTGCATTCTGCTAAGATTCTGAGAAGTTACCCCATTTTTTTTTTTTTTTACAGTAGTCATTTACTATGTGGATGGGTGGATGCATGCATGCCCAAACCTCTTACCCCACCCAAAATAAAGCCCTTGCTGGGTGCGTAGCCGTGTGTGCATGCCACTCTGGCCGTTCTTATCCGCTCTCTGGGGGCGTGCACAAAGTGGTGGCATTGCTAATGCAATGTCCTGCCTTGGTTGCCATGGCAACACAAGTCAAAGTTCATATCCAGCCAGCTCATAGGGCAAAGGTCGTATCCAGCTAGCTGGGGTGATGTCATCAAGGCAGCGATGACATATATAGGTGCCTATATAGGGGCAGGCAGCTTAGTTGCAGCCAGGCTTGCAACCAGGTAGGTAGCGTAGGTAGGTAGCTGGTAAGGTAAGTGCAGGCAGGTGTAGATCAAACCATTTTATTTCTATATATTTGGGGGGCCAATATAGACCTCTGCATACTGCTAAGATTCTGAGAAGTTACCCCATTTTTTTTTTTTTTTTTTTTTTTTTACAGTAGTCATTTACTATGTGGATGGGTGGATGCATGCATGCCCAAACCTCTTACCCCACCCAAAATAAAGCCCTTGCTGGGTGCGTAGCCGTGTGTGCATGCCACTCTGGCCGTTCTTATCCGCTCTCTGGGGGCGTGCACAAAGTGGTGGCATTGCTAATGCAATGTCCCTGCCTTGGTTGCCATGGCAACACAAGTCAAAGTTCATATCCAGCCAGCTCATAGGGCAAAGGTCGTATCCAGCTAGCTGGGGTGATGTCATCAAGGCAGCGATGACATATATAGGTGCCTATATAGGGGCAGGCAGCTTAGTTGCAGCCAGGCTTGCAACCAGGTAGGTAGCGTAGGTAGGTAGCTGGTAAGGTAAGTGCAGGCAGGTGTAGATCAAACCATTTTATTTCTATATATTTGGGGGGCCAATATAGACCTCTGCATACTGCTAAGATTCTGAGAAGTTACCCCATATTTTTTTTTTTTTTTTTTTTTTTTTTTTACAGTAGTCATTTACTATGTGGATGGGTGGATGCATGCATGCCCAAACCTCTTACCCCACCCAAAATAAAGCCCTTGCTGGGTGCGTAGCCGTGTGTGCATGCCACTCTGGCCGTTCTTATCCGCTCTCTGGGGGCGTGCACAAAGTGGTGGCATTGCTAATGCAATGTCCTGCCTTGGTTGCCATGGCAACACAAGTCAAAGTTCATATCCAGCCAGCTCATAGGGCAAAGGTCGTATCCAGCTAGCTGGGGTGATGTCATCAAGGCAGCGATGACATATATAGGTGCCTATATAGGGGCAGGCAGCTTAGTTGCAGCCAGGCTTGCAACCAGGTAGGTAGCGTAGGTAGGTAGCTGGTAAGGTAAGTGCAGGCAGGTGTAGATCAAACCATTTTATTTCTATATATTTGGGGGGCCAATATAGACCTCTGCATACTGCTAAGATTCTGAGAAGTTACCCCATTTTTTTTTTTTTTTTTTTTTTTTTTTTTTACAGTAGTCATTTACTATGTGGATGGGTGGATGCATGCATGCCCAAACCTCTTACCCCACCCAAAATAAAGCCCTTGCTGGGTGCGTAGCCGTGTGTGCATGCCACTCTGGCCGTTCTTATCCGCTCTCTGGGGGCGTGCACAAAGTGGTGGCATTGCTAATGCAATGTCCTGCCTTGGTTGCCATGGCAACACAAGTCAAAGTTCATATCCAGCCAGCTCATAGGGCAAAGGTCGTATCCAGCTAGCTGGGGTGATGTCATCAAGGCAGCGATGACATATATAGGTGCCTATATAGGGGCAGGCAGCTTAGTTGCAGCCAGGCTTGCAACCAGGTAGGTAGCGTAGGTAGGTAGCTGGTAAGGTAAGTGCAGGCAGGTGTAGATCAAACCATTTTATTTCTATATATTTGGGGGGCCAATATAGACCTCTGCATACTGCTAAGATTCTGAGAAGTTACCCCATTTTTTTTTTTTTTTTTTTTTTTTTTTTTTTACAGTAGTCATTTACTAAGTGGATGGGTGGATGCATGCATGCCCAAACCTCTTACCCCACCCAAAATAAAGCCCTTGCTGGGTGCGTAGCCGTGTGTGCATGCCACTCTGGCCGTTCTTATCCGCTCTCTGGGGGCGTGCACAAAGTGGTGGCATTGCTAATGCAATGTCCTGCCTTGGTTGCCATGGCAACACAAGTCAAAGTTCATATCCAGCCAGCTCATAGGGCAAAGGTCGTATCCAGCTAGCTGGGGTGATGTCATCAAGGCAGCGATGACATATATAGGTGCCTATATAGGGGCAGGCAGCTTAGTTGCAGCCAGGCTTGCAACCAGGTAGGTAGCGTAGGTAGGTAGCTGGTAAGGTAAGTGCAGGCAGGTGTAGATCAAACCATTTTATTTCTATATATTTGGGGGGGCCAATATAGACCTCTGCATACTGCTAAGATTCTGAGAAGTTACCCCATTTTTTTTTTTATTTTTTTTTTTTTTTTTTTTTTTTTACAGTAGTCATTTACTATGTGGATGGGTGGATGCATGCATGCCCAAACCTCTTACCCCACCCAAAATAAAGCCCTTGCTGGGTGCGTAGCCGTGTGTGCATGCCACTCTGGCCGTTCTTATCCGCTCTCTGGGGGCGTGCACAAAGTGGTGGCATTGCTAATGCAATGTCCTGCCTTGGTTGCCATGGCAACACAAGTCAAAGTTCATATCCAGCCAGCTCATAGGGCAAAGGTCGTATCCAGCTAGCTGGGGTGATGTCATCAAGGCAGCGATGACATATATAGGTGCCTATATAGGGGCAGGCAGCTTAGTTGCAGCCAGGCTTGCAACCAGGTAGGTAGCGTAGGTAGGTAGCTGGTAAGGTAAGTGCAGGCAGGTGTAGATCAAACCATTTTATTTCTATATATTTGGGGGGCCAATATAGACCTCTGCATACTGCTAAGATTCTGAGAAATTACCCCATTTTTTTTTTTTTTTTTTTTTTTTTTTACAGTAGTCATTTACTATGTGGATGGGTGGATGCATGCATGCCAAAACCTCCTACCCCACCCAAAATAAAGCCCTTGCTGGGTGCGTAGCCGTGTGTGCATGCCACTCTGGCCGTTCTTATCCGCTCTCTGGGGGCGTGCACAAAGTGGTGGCATTGCTAATGCAATGTCCTGCCTTGGTTGCCATGGCAACACAAGTCAAAGTTCATATCCAGCCAGCTCATAGGGCAAAGGTCGTATCCAGCTAGCTGGGGTGATGTCATCAAGGCAGCGATGACATATATAGGTGCCTATATAGGGGCAGGCAGCTTAGTTGCAGCCAGGCTTGCAACCAGGTAGGTAGCGTAGGTAGGTAGCTGGTAAGGTAAGTGCAGGCAGGTGTAGATCAAACCATTTTATTTCTATATATTTGGGGGGCCAATATAGACCTCTGCATACTGCTAAGATTCTGAAAAGTTACCCCATTTTTTTTTTTTTTTTTTTTTACAGTAGTCATTTACTATGTGGATGGGTGGATGCATGCATGCCCAAACCTCTTACCCCACCCAAAATAAAGCCCTTGCTGGGTGCGTAGCCGTGTGTGCATGCCACTCTGGCCGTTCTTATCCGCTCTCTGGGGGCGTGCACAAAGTGGTGGCATTGCTAATGCAATGTCCTGCCTTGGTTGCCATGGCAACACAAGTCAAAGTTCATATCCAGCCAGCTCATAGGGCAAAGGTCGTATCCAGCTAGCTGGGGTGATGTCATCAAGGCAGCGATGACATATATAGGTGCCTATATAGGGGCAGGCAGCTTAGTTGCAGCCAGGCTTGCAACCAGGTAGGTAGCGTAGGTAGGTAGCTGGTAAGGTAAGTGCAGGCAGGTGTAGATCAAACCATTTTATTTCTATATATTTGGGGGGCCAATATAGACCTCTGCATACTGCTAAGATTCTGAGAAGTTACCCCATTTTTTTTTTTTTTTTTTACAGTAGTCATTTACTATGTGGATGGGTGGATGCATGCATGCCCAAACCTCTTACCCCACCCAAAATAAAGCCCTTGCTGGGTGCGTAGCCGTGTGTGCATGCCACTCTGGCCGTTCTTATCCGCTCTCTGGGGGCGTGCACAAAGTGGTGGCATTGCTAATGCAATGTCCTGCCTTGGTTGCCATGGCAACACAAGTCAAAGTTCATATCCAGCCAGCTCATAGGGCAAAGGTCGTATCCAGCTAGCTGGGGTGATGTCATCAAGGCAGCGATGACATATATAGGTGCCTATATAGGGGCAGGCAGCTTAGTTGCAGCCAGGCTTGCAACCAGGTAGGTAGTGTTAAGGTTAAATTTATATGTTGACCTCTCTCTATGGAGAGAAGCCAAAAACCCAGGTAAAGGATGGTTTTTTAATTATATCTAGAGTTGGAATCCTGCAGTATTACCAGCTCGTTACTTATACGTCATGGACACAGATAAGACAATGTATCATGATTATAAGCCTGGAGAAATGGCCCAAGTTTTATTATGGTAATCCCATTTTATAGACAGATAAAATATAGGGCGGTAACAAATGCTAATAAGACATAGATGAGGCGGTGCTAGTGATTTAGATATTCAGTCATGCGCAATGGCATCTATATTAGTATTCATTATTATTATTCAAAAAGGTTAGAACAATACATTCTCTGCAATGATACTTTCACATTATTCCCACTGTAACAGACAGGCAACTTTCCTCTGAGAACGGCCTTGGACGCTGATAAACATGTCTCTGAGGGAAATAGTTCTTGAGACAAAACATTCTTTCTAGTGTCCATATCAGAAGTTTTCCAAGGTAAGAAATGGTCCAACTATAAGTTAACCCTATCAGGGACTCTCTAATGTGCTGGAGCTTCTGAGCAAGAGGCCTATATATATGTGTATTCATATAGGTACGGTGCAGGTAGGTAAAATCGTATCGCTGGCCTTATCATTCCCCCATTTGACATCCGTGGAGCATGGATATGGTTCATCACTGGTGGTTGGGTCGTAGCCGGAGGTTTTAAGGACTCTACCCTCAGTCGCAGGTTGATCAAGGGACCACAGGTGAAAACATCCTCCAAGTACTAGTACAGCATCCAACCTCCAGAAATGTCCAGGCGGCACAGATTCAAGAGAACCGATAAGAGAAAGAAAGCATAGTAACGTTAGTCTCTTATATGAGGGTGAAGCTTCTTCCTGTTTGTCGAGGTTTTATACGAGAGAAAATACACATGAACACTTTTACTGAAAAACAGATCAGTATTATGCATAAGACCACTTGGAAGAGACCCTGAAGGACTCCCATTAGTTTATGGGCATCACCATAGGATAGACAAAAATAGTACCATACGTTTTATTGAAAGTTATAGATGGCGGAACAAACTTACAGCAGATGTGGTAGTAAGATCTGCAATAACCGAAAGAAAATACTAAACAATGGGCGAGTCTGTATAGTATACATCAATATACAGCTTAGTTACAACAAAACAAATAAAAGCTTATTATCAATACCCAAACTAATCATATATATATGACAAATACCTCTCCGGATTTTATCAAAATAACCAAACCTTATTGTCTCATCACTCCTGTCCCTAAGATTTGTCCCTAATCTTGACTACAGATGTAGCCCCCTTCTCTAGGTCCCTTTACCGTAGGACTGCTTTAAAGGTAAGACAATCCTCCGTCCCGAACCTAACTAGTCTCCTGTCACTCCTACGTCTCCCTGTGACACTGAGTGATCAGACAATAAGTTCTTCACTGTATATAACAGATGTGACTCTATCACAAGGACTCTACCACTTTGGTATCATGTGGGTATTGGAAAGTCACAAAAACTAACTTTAAAAAGTTTCTGAAAATAAAAAGTTTAGATGTGAACAAATCTTATCTCATGGCAAAAGCAAAAATAAAAAGTTGATTGACACATAAACCAAAAACAGCATAACAGGTGAATGCAATAAAATCTCCACAATGTGACCTACTATGTAACCATTAGATTCACTTATAATAACCAAATAGTGAATTCACAATCTTCAGTACCGGATTCTCAAAATTCCCACTTCTTTTTAGTCTTTTTACTTCATTTTGTACCTAGAAAACGTCTTTATGATTAGATCACACAGGACTAATGACTGGTCGCATGGTCACATCTCTTCCTGTACATAATCATATAGTATTATACATACACCAATAATATGAAGTAATTGGGCGCTTAATACCGATATAATATTTGGATCCTACTGAATTGTCTCTTGTCTGACTGAGATCATCATATATTACACATAAGATAACCACCATAGAAATAACAGCAAAGTGTAAACGATACATCACCTAAGGTTTCAAAGCCTTTTTATGAGAATAATATATATCATATGATCCTTTTTGTAATAGTAGCATTGGTATGGATCCTTTATCCTTAAACCCATCTTTTGACTGACAGGCCTCTTTACAGACACTTGGATTCTTGGCCTCAGTTATATCGCTTCTTTTAAGGCCACTAATATCACCTCAGACATTGGCTTTGTCGTCTCCCATAGTTTTGGCTGACCTCCAGCTTATGGCAGGAGCGGTTTCTGCAGTGGAACGTCACTCTGCATGGCGGTCACCATATATCCTTGCGTCTTGTGTCATCCATCTTTGAAAAGTCTGAGATAATCTACAATGAAAACTTTTAAACTTTCATTAATATTTGGGCTTTCAATTACATTTTCATCTTTCACAATTTAAAATATCAAACACAATAAGTAACAAAAACATCCTTATTCAAAAATAAAAAATTTGTACGGTGTTTAAAAAAATTTAAAACATCAAAATTGGCTACTCCATCAAAATGGGCTGCTCCCATTTCCATTCACCTCTATCCCCTCCCCCATTTGAATCTACATCAATAGGCAACAGAGATGCTGGATTCAATGCACTTAGCACAAGATATATATATATTGGGGGGGCATAAGGCGTGCAGACTGGAGCCATGGACATGGGTTTGGTTTTTACTAGGGATAAAAGTACATATATATTCATGAGCTAAGTTTGCTATAATCATCACAAAACTGTTAACCCTAAAAATAAAAACATTAAAAAAATAATTAAACATTGTACACTCGTCCCATATTAACCTTCTTTTGATAAAAAAAATTAAATAAATCCACTGAAATGAATATTCCTTCAATACGCTGCTCTTATCAGTAAGCAGAACGCTCTGAGCTTCACTTCTAACCTTGAGCAGTGAGCAGTAAAATCATAGATACAAGAGTTAAAACTTCTTGGAAGTTTTTATTTTATTTTTTTTCTAACATCCTTGAAGTTACAGAAGATATCAGCGCTGTGCTCTTATGCACCAGACTGTAACCTTGGACAGTGGCACACATACTTATAACTTAGTAGGAAAAAAAACAATTTGCGTAGAACTTATTAGGATAGATGTGTACACATATGTACACATATATATATATAAACACTTGTTAAATAAAGTTACATAGAAATATATATATTACAGTAGTAAGTTACTACTCCTTAGAAATATGTATATTTTACTGTAGTAAACTACTTCTTCTTTGAAATATCATACGTTGGGGACACACACTTAAAGGGGTTGTCCGGCGAAAAAAATTATTCACAGAATAACACACATTACAAAGTTATACAACTTTGTAATGTATGTTATGTCTGTGAATGGCCCCCTTCCCCGTGTCCCACCACCCCCACCCGTGTACCCGGAAGTGTGGTGCGCTATACATTACCTGTCACGTGCCGACCACGGTCTCCGATCCTCAGCAGTGACGTCTTCTTCGGGAGGCCAGCGGATCTTCCCGAGTGCTGGCCGCCCTCTGCAGCGTCATCCGAAGCTCAGCCGCGATTGGCTGAGCATAACTGTGCTCAGCCAATCGCGGCTGAGCAGCTGATGACGTGGCCGCGTCATCAGCCGCTCAGCCGCGATTGGCTGAGCACAGTTATGCTCAGCCAATCGCGGCTGAGCTTCGGATGACGCTGCAGAGGGCGGCCGGCACTCGGGAAGATCCGCCGAACTTACGAAGAAGACGTCACTGCTGACGATCGGAGACCGTGGACGACACGACATGCGGTGAGTATAATGCACCACACTTCCGGGTCTAGCGTGGGTGGGGGGAAACACGGGGAAGGGGGCCATTCACAGACATAACATACATTACAAAGTTGTATAACTTTGTAATGTGTGTTATTCTGTGAATAATTTTTTTCGCCGGACAACCCCTTTAAAGAAAATCTGCTTACAATATATATTGGGATACATATATATACTTTTTAAATAAATGTGTAAGTTACAGTAATAAGTTACTACAGGCTCCTTATACCATTGGGTTCTTAATAAGTGCACAAAATTCTGCGTTTGATCTTTACCAATTATCACTTTTCTCTTGACATTCCTAATAAAACGTACTTTTTCTCTCTGACTCCTACTGACACTTCCGTATAACAATCTTATACACTAATAGGTCTAATAGACCCAGCTCCTTCAAACAATCTCATTGCTTTTCCCTCCAACAAACCTTTGTCTAACTTTCTTCACCATCAGGTAATAATATTCATTAATAAATGTGCAAAACAGTTGTCAGACTCTATCGGAGAGTCCTGTGCCCGCCCCCTCAGTGACACTAAGCAGTATGGGCGGAGGACAGAAATGCCAGGAGTTAAAATGGCCACCGGACTAGATAACTGGATATAAGGGTGTTGGCTTAGGGCATGGTTTTGAGACGTCACAATTATAATGGAGACGTGGATGATATGGGGAGTGGTTGGCTTTCCGTCGCCATCTTTGAGGGCTGATTACAGAAAAGTGGCGTACACAAATAAGCAAATGTTCCACGGTCGGGACAACAGAAAATGATCAACATTTTTTTAACACGTAACATACTTCTAAAGGGGAACACCAGCTTAGTAAGACTGGCTGAAATACAGTATAATGTAGGAGCGTACATTACATTACACTAACAGCTCTGATTCTTTTTTTTTTTTTTTCTCATGCTGCTTGCATGTGATCTGCAGCCCTCAGAGCTGGTTGATGGCCTTGTACAAAACATAACAAATAACACACAAAAAAAACTTTGTATGCTGCTTCACTACGCAGCATTAATTAACCTCTTCAGCTCTCTCAGTACTGTATCTAGCAATGAGCTGGACTGTTCTCCTTGTCTGAGTACGTGGCATTGTACTTAGACACTTACATGGCACTGTACACTATTTGAGGTTAGGCTACCCACCTCCACAAAGGCATTGGTCTTACTATCAGGTAAGGGGCACTTTAAATCAAAGTAACTACTTCAACAGCCGACCAAGGGGAAGATTCCTGCAGAACAAAGGGTCTATAAGCCACCATTGGACGTAGGTTGGCTTTTCGCAGGATCTGGGGTTTGTATACAGATATAAACTGGGTACAATGGTGTAACATAATGATGTGGCTTGGGTCTGCCACACACACTACAATATTCTGTCTTATCTAGATATTGTTGGTCACCGGCACATGACATGTCCACCCAGCTGGACCTGTGCTTCCCACCCATTATCCTAAATGTTTTCCTTCTGTCTGACCCTCTGGCTCTCATCTATCTACTCCACACCCTCCCCTCTTAGAACTCTAATCCTTGATTCCCCCTTAGGGATAGTACTTCGATTAACCCCTAAGATTCCTGGAAATTTCAAGGACCCATTTGCCCTGCATGTTACATGTAGGTCTGGTTACCTACCCACAAGGCAAAAATAAGTGTGCACAGGAGTGTAAGGGGTTTCCCAAGTGTTGGTCAGAGAGCCAGAGGTTGGTGGGGCTAAGGCATGTATCTGCCTTCATATCAAACCTCCTAAAGATCTGTTCTAGATCTTGCACTGCATCTTTACATGCCCATCGCTATCTTCCTTAGCTTCACATCAGCTTCACATAAACTTCTTGTGGAGACTGGGGATCCCTTCTTTTAGTGAATAACTGTCTCATCCTTGCTCAGCTAATCCCTAGGTAGCGTATTGGGGAACGAAACCTAAACGTTAGGTCTTAACAAGCACAGCCGCTATAGGCCCAGCCGTCACAGTGACACACTATGGCGACGCACTACAGCAACCTTGCTATAGGCCCAGCCGTCACAGTGACACACTATGGCGACGCACTACAGCAACCTACTGTCCCTCGTTGCTAATTCCTCCTAGGGGGCAAGGGGGTAAGTCACAGATCTTCTGACCTGCTCTCTACCACAGTACAAGCACAAATAATGGGATCAATACAAGTATTGTTCCCGCTGCTCGAGACAGATATCACTTATCAGGAACCCGTTCACTCCAAAAGTTATGTGCCTGCTGTCTGTGACCTCGCAGCTGTTCTCGATGCCATGCTGTATTACAAGGGTTAAGAATTAATCACAGCCTCCCCGTAAGGACGCAGAAGTGATCATGTTCGGCAATCCCTTTCCTTAATTCAGCATAAATACAGCAACAGCTTATCTCAATCACACAACAGTTTGCGACGGCAATGCAGCACTTTAACCTTGTCCTATCCTGGGTTACAGAGTTCTTTGTCTAACAAATAGACTCAGCTTTACAAACATATATAGAGAACGCAGGTGTGACGGGAATCTGATTAGATCCGTTCCCCTGAGGCGCAGATAGTACGTAAGAAAGGAAAGTCTTTCTTACCTGGCCAGTTATATCTGCGCGTCCGATGACGGATAAATCACCACATCCCGTCAGTCTGCGTTCTAGTTTGCAAGCGGCTGAGTCCCTGCCAAGGGCGCCAAATGTTAAGGTTAAATTTATATGTTGACCTCTCTCTATGGAGAGAAGCCAAAAACCCAGGTAAAGGATGGTTTTTTAATTATATCTAGAGTTGGAATCCTGCAGTATTACCAGCTCGTTACTTATACGTCATGGACACAGATAAGACAATGTATCATGATTATAAGCCTGGAGAAATGGCCCAAGTTTTATTATGGTAATCCCATTTTATAGACAGATAAAATATAGGGCGGTAACAAATGCTAATAAGACATAGATGAGGCGGTGCTAGTGATTTAGATATTCAGTCATGCGCAATGGCATCTATATTAGTATTCATTATTATTATTCAAAAAGGTTAGAACAATACATTCTCTGCAATGATACTTTCACATTATTCCCACTGTAACAGACAGGCAACTTTCCTCTGAGAACGGCCTTGGACGCTGATAAACATGTCTCTGAGGGAAATAGTTCTTGAGACAAAACATTCTTTCTAGTGTCCATATCAGAAGTTTTCCAAGGTAAGAAATGGTCCAACTATAAGTTAACCCTATCAGGGACTCTCTAATGTGCTGGAGCTTCTGAGCAAGAGGCCTATATATATGTGTATTCATATAGGTACGGTGCAGGTAGGTAAAATCGTATCGCTGGCCTTATCAGTAGCGTAGGTAGGTAGCTGGTAAGGTAAGTGCAGGCAGGTGTAGATCAAACCATTTTATTTCTATATATTTGGGGGGCCAATATAGACCTCTGCATACTGCTAAGATTCTGAGAAGTTACCCCATTTTTTTTTTTTTTTTTTTACAGTAGTCATTTACTATGTGGATGGGTGGATGCATGCATGCCCAAACCTCTTACCCCACCCAAAATAAAGCCCTTGCTGGGTGCGTAGCCGTGTGTGCATGCCACTCTGGCCGTTCTTATCCGCTCTCTGGGGGCGTGCACAAAGTGGTGGCATTGCTAATGCAATGTCCTGCCTTGGTTGCCATGGCAACACAAGTCAAAGTTCATATCCAGCCAGCTCATAGGGCAAAGGTCGTATCCAGCTAGCTGGGGTGATGTCATCAAGGCAGCGATGACATATATAGGTGCCTATATAGGGGCAGGCAGCTTAGTTGCAGCCAGGCTTGCAACCAGGTAGGTAGCGTAGGTAGGTAGCTGGTAAGGTAAGTGCAGGCAGGTGTAGATCAAACCATTTTATTTCTATATATTTGGGGGGCCAATATAGACCTCTGCATACTGCTAAGATTCTGAGAAGTTACCCCATATTTTTTTTTTATTTTTTTTTTTTTTTTACAGTAGTCATTTACTATGTGGATGGGTGGATGCATGCATGCCCAAACCTCTTACCCCACCCAAAATAAAGCCCTTGCTGGGTGCGTAGCCGTGTGTGCATGCCACTCTGGCCGTTCTTATCCGCTCTCTGGGGGCGTGCACAAAGTGGTGGCATTGCTAATGCAATGTCCTGCCTTGGTTGCCATGGCAACACAAGTCAAAGTTCATATCCAGCCAGCTCATAGGGCAAAGGTCGTATCCAGCTAGCTGGGGTGATGTCATCAAGGCAGCGATGACATATATAGGTGCCTATATAGGGGCAGGCAGCTTAGTTGCAGCCAGGCTTGCAACCAGGTAGGTAGCGTAGGTAGGTAGCTGGTAAGGTAAGTGCAGGCAGGTGTAGATCAAACCATTTTATTTCTATATATTTGGGGGGCCAATATAGACCTCTGCATACTGCTAAGATTCTGAGAAGTTACCCCATTTTTTTTTTTTTTTTTTTTTTATTTTTTTTTTTACAGTAGTCATTTACTATGTGGATGGGTGGATGCATGCATGCCCAAACCTCTTACCCCACCCAAAATAAAGCCCTTGCTGGGTGCGTAGCCGTGTGTGCATGCCACTCTGGCCGTTCTTATCCGCTCTCTGGGGGCGTGCACAAAGTGGTGGCATTGCTAATGCAATGTCCTGCCTTGGTTGCCATGGCAACACAAGTCAAAGTTCATATCCAGCCAGCTCATAGGGCAAAGGTCGTATCCAGCTAGCTGGGGTGATGTCATCAAGGCAGCGATGACATATATAGGTGCCTATATAGGGGCAGGCAGCTTAGTTGCAGCCAGGCTTGCAACCAGGTAGGTAGCGTAGGTAGGTAGCTGGTAAGGTAAGTGCAGGCAGGTGTAGATCAAACCATTTTATTTCTATATATTTGGGGGGCCAATATAGACCTCTGCATACTGCTAAGATTCTGAGAAGTTACCCCATTTTTTTTTTTTTTTTTTTTTTTTACAGTAGTCATTTACTATGTGGATGGGTGGATGCATGCATGCCCAAACCTCTTACCCCACCCAAAATAAAGCCCTTGCTGGGTGCGTAGCCGTGTGTGCATGCCACTCTGGCCGTTCTTATCCGCTCTTTGGGGGCGTGCACAAAGTGGTGGCATTGCTAATGCAATGTCCTGCCTTGGTTGCCATGGCAACACAAGTCAAAGTTCATATCCAGCCAGCTCATAGGGCAAAGGTCGTATCCAGCTAGCTGGGGTGATGTCATCAAGGCAGCGATGACATATATAGGTGCCTATATAGGGGCAGGCAGCTTAGTTGCAGCCAGGCTTGCAACCAGGTAGGTAGCGTAGGTAGGTAGCTGGTAAGGTAAGTGCAGGCAGGTGTAGATCAAACCATTTTATTTCTATATATTTGGGGGGCCAATATAGACCTCTGCATACTGCTAAGATTCTGAGAAGTTACCCCATTTTTTTTTTTTTACAGTAGTCATTTACTATGTGGATGGGTGGATGCATGCATGCCCAAACCTCTTACCCCACCCAAAATAAAGCCCTTGCTGGGTGCGTAGCCGTGTGTGCATGCCACTCTGGCCGTTCTTATCCGCTCTCTGGGGGCGTGCACAAAGTGGTGGCATTGCTAATGCAATGTCCTGCCTTGGTTGCCATGGCAACACAAGTCAAAGTTCATATCCAGCCAGCTCATAGGGCAAAGGTCGTATCCAGCTAGCTGGGGTGATGTCATCAAGGCAGCGATGACATATATAGGTGCCTATATAGGGGCAGGCAGCTTAGTTGCAGCCAGGCTTGCAACCAGGTAGGTAGCGTAGGTAGGTAGCTGGTAAGGTAAGTGCAGGCAGGTGTAGATCAAACCATTTTATTTCTATATATTTGGGGGGCCAATATAGACCTCTGCATTCTGCTAAGATTCTGAGAAGTTACCCCATTTTTTTTTTTTTTACAGTAGTCATTTACTATGTGGATGGGTGGATGCATGCATGCCCAAACCTCTTACCCCACCCAAAATAAAGCCCTTGCTGGGTGCGTAGCCGTGTGTGCATGCCACTCTGGCCGTTCTTATCCGCTCTCTGGGGGCGTGCACAAAGTGGTGGCATTGCTAATGCAATGTCCTGCCTTGGTTGCCATGGCAACACAAGTCAAAGTTCATATCCAGCCAGCTCATAGGGCAAAGGTCGTATCCAGCTAGCTGGGGTGATGTCATCAAGGCAGCGATGACATATATAGGTGCCTATATAGGGGCAGGCAGCTTAGTTGCAGCCAGGCTTGCAACCAGGTAGGTAGCGTAGGTAGGTAGCTGGTAAGGTAAGTGCAGGCAGGTGTAGATCAAACCATTTTATTTCTATATATTTGGGGGGGCCAATATAGACCTCTGCATACTGCTAAGATTCTGAGAAGTTACCCCATTTTTTTTTTTTTTTTTTTTTTTTACAGTAGTCATTTACTATGTGGATGGGTGGATGCATGCATGCCCAAACCTCTTACCCCACCCAAAATAAAGCCCTTGCTGGGTGCGTAGCCGTGTGTGCATGCCACTCTGGCCGTTCTTATCCGCTCTCTGGGGGCGTGCACAAAGTGGTGGCATTGCTAATGCAATGTCCTGCCTTGGTTGCCATGGCAACACAAGTCAAAGTTCATATCCAGCCAGCTCATAGGGCAAAGGTCGTATCCAGCTAGCTGGGGTGATGTCATCAAGGCAGCGATGACATATATAGGTGCCTATATAGGGGCAGGCAGCTTAGTTGCAGCCAGGCTTGCAACCAGGTAGGTAGCGTAGGTAGGTAGCTGGTAAGGTAAGTGCAGGCAGGTGTAGATCAAACCATTTTATTTCTATATATTTGGGGGGCCAATATAGACCTCTGCATACTGCTAAGATTCTGAGAAGTTACCCCATATTTTTTTTTTTTTTTTTTTTTTTTTTTACAGTAGTCATTTACTATGTGGATGGGTGGATGCATGCATGCCCAAACCTCTTACCCCACCCAAAATAAAGCCCTTGCTGGGTGCGTAGCCGTGTGTGCATGCCACTCTGGCCGTTCTTATCCGCTCTCTGGGGGCGTGCACAAAGTGGTGGCATTGCTAATGCAATGTCCTGCCTTGGTTGCCATGGCAACACAAGTCAAAGTTCATATCCAGCCAGCTCATAGGGCAAAGGTCGTATCCAGCTAGCTGGGGTGATGTCATCAAGGCAGCGATGACATATATAGGTGCCTATATAGGGGCAGGCAGCTTAGTTGCAGCCAGGCTTGCAACCAGGTAGGTAGCGTAGGTAGGTAGCTGGTAAGGTAAGTGCAGGCAGGTGTAGATCAAACCATTTTATTTCTATATATTTGGGGGGCCAATATAGACCTCTGCATACTGCTAAGATTCTGAGAAGTTACCCCATTTTTTTTTTTTTTTTTTTTTTTTTTTTACAGTAGTCATTTACTATGTGGATGGGTGGATGCATGCATGCCCAAACCTCTTACCCCACCCAAAATAAAGCCCTTGCTGGGTGCGTAGCCGTGTGTGCATGCCACTCTGGCCGTTCTTATCCGCTCTCTGGGGGCGTGCACAAAGTGGTGGCATTGCTAATGCAATGTCCTGCCTTGGTTGCCATGGCAACACAAGTCAAAGTTCATATCCAGCCAGCTCATAGGGCAAAGGTCGTATCCAGCTAGCTGGGGTGATGTCATCAAGGCAGCGATGACATATATAGGTGCCTATATAGGGGCAGGCAGCTTAGTTGCAGCCAGGCTTGCAACCAGGTAGGTAGCGTAGGTAGGTAGCTGGTAAGGTAAGTGCAGGCAGGTGTAGATCAAACCATTTTATTTCTATATATTTGGGGGGCCAATATAGACCTCTGCATACTGCTAAGATTCTGAGAAGTTACCCCATTTTTTTTTTTATTTTTTTTTTTTCTTACAGTAGTCATTTACTATGTGGATGGGTGGATGCATGCATGCCCAAACCTCTTACCCCACCCAAAATAAAGCCCTTGCTGGGTGCGTAGCCGTGTGTGCATGCCACTCTGGCCGTTCTTATCCGCTCTCTGGGGGCGTGCACAAAGTGGTGGCATTGCTAATGCAATGTCCTGCCTTGGTTGCCATGGCAACACAAGTCAAAGTTCATATCCAGCCAGCTCATAGGGCAAAGGTCGTATCCAGCTAGCTGGGGTGATGTCATCAAGGCAGCGATGACATATATAGGTGCCTATATAGGGGCAGGCAGCTTAGTTGCAGCCAGGCTTGCAACCAGGTAGGTAGCGTAGGTAGGTAGCTGGTAAGGTAAGTGCAGGCAGGTGTAGATCAAACCATTTTATTTCTATATATTTGGGGGGCCAATATAGACCTCTGCATACTGCTAAGATTCTGAGAAATTACCCCATTTTTTTTTTTTTTTTTTTTTTTTTTTTACAGTAGTCATTTACTATGTGGATGGGTGGATGCATGCATGCCAAAACCTCCTACCCCACCCAAAATAAAGCCCTTGCTGGGTGCGTAGCCGTGTGTGCATGCCACTCTGGCCGTTCTTATCCGCTCTCTGGGGGCGTGCACAAAGTGGTGGCATTGCTAATGCAATGTCCTGCCTTGGTTGCCATGGCAACACAAGTCAAAGTTCATATCCAGCCAGCTCATAGGGCAAAGGTCGTATCCAGCTAGCTGGGGTGATGTCATCAAGGCAGCGATGACATATATAGGTGCCTATATAGGGGCAGGCAGCTTAGTTGCAGCCAGGCTTGCAACCAGGTAGGTAGCGTAGGTAGGTAGCTGGTAAGGTAAGTGCAGGCAGGTGTAGATCAAACCATTTTATTTCTATATATTTGGGGGGCCAATATAGACCTCTGCATACTGCTAAGATTCTGAGAAGTTACCCCATTTTTTTTTTTTTTTTTTTTTACAGTAGTCATTTACTATGTGGATGGGTGGATGCATGCATGCCCAAACCTCTTACCCCACCCAAAATAAAGCCCTTGCTGGGTGCGTAGCCGTGTGTGCATGCCACTCTGGCCGTTCTATCCGCTCTCTGGGGGCGTGCACAAAGTGGTGGCATTGCTAATGCAATGTCCTGCCTTGGTTGCCATGGCAACACAAGTCAAAGTTCATATCCAGCCAGCTCATAGGGCAAAGGTCGTATCCAGCTAGCTGGGGTGATGTCATCAAGGCAGCGATGACATATATAGGTGCCTATATAGGGGCAGGCAGCTTAGTTGCAGCCAGGCTTGCAACCAGGTAGGTAGCGTAGGTAGGTAGCTGGTAAGGTAAGTGCAGGCAGGTGTAGATCAAACCATTTTATTTCTATATATTTGGGGGGGCCAATATAGACCTCTGCATACTGCTAAGATTCTGAGAAGTTACCCCATTTTTTTTTTTTTTTTTTACAGTAGTCATTTACTATGTGGATGGGGTGGATGCATGCATGCCCAAACCTCTTACCCCACCCAAAATAAAGCCCTTGCTGGGTGCGTAGCCGTGTGTGCATGCCACTCTGGCCGTTCTTATCCGCTCTCTGGGGGCGTGCACAAAGTGGTGGCATTGCTAATGCAATGTCCTGCCTTGGTTGCCATGGCAACACAAGTCAAAGTTCATATCCAGCCAGCTCATAGGGCAAAGGTCGTATCCAGCTAGCTGGGGTGATGTCATCAAGGCAGCGATGACATATATAGGTGCCTATATAGGGGCAGGCAGCTTAGTTGCAGCCAGGCTTGCAACCAGGTAGGTAGTGTTAAGGTTAAATTTATATGTTGACCTCTCTCTATGGAGAGAAGCCAAAAACCCAGGTAAAGGATGGTTTTTTAATTATATCTAGAGTTGGAATCCTGCAGTATTACCAGCTCGTTACTTATACGTCATGGACACAGATAAGACAATGTATCATGATTATAAGCCTGGAGAAATGGCCCAAGTTTTATTATGGTAATCCCATTTTATAGACAGATAAAATATAGGGCGGTAACAAATGCTAATAAGACATAGATGAGGCGGTGCTAGTGATTTAGATATTCAGTCATGCGCAATGGCATCTATATTAGTATTCATTATTATTATTCAAAAAGGTTAGAACAATACATTCTCTGCAATGATACTTTCACATTATTCCCACTGTAACAGACAGGCAACTTTCCTCTGAGAACGGCCTTGGACGCTGATAAACATGTCTCTGAGGGAAATAGTTCTTGAGACAAAACATTCTTTCTAGTGTCCATATCAGAAGTTTTCCAAGGTAAGAAATGGTCCAACTATAAGTTAACCCTATCAGGGACTCTCTAATGTGCTGGAGCTTCTGAGCAAGAGGCCTATATATATGTGTATTCATATAGGTACGGTGCAGGTAGGTAAAATCGTATCGCTGGCCTTATCATTCCCCCATTTGACATCCGTGGAGCATGGATATGGTTCATCACTGGTGGTTGGGTCGTAGCCGGAGGTTTTAAGGACTCTACCCTCAGTCGCAGGTTGATCAAGGGACCACAGGTGAAAACATCCTCCAAGTACTAGTACAGCATCCAACCTCCAGAAATGTCCAGGCGGCACAGATTCAAGAGAACCGATAAGAGAAAGAAAGCATAGTAACGTTAGTCTCTTATATGAGGGTGAAGCTTCTTCCTGTTTGTCGAGGTTTTATACGAGAGAAAATACACATGAACACTTTTACTGAAAAACAGATCAGTATTATGCATAAGACCACTTGGAAGAGACCCTGAAGGACTCCCATTAGTTTATGGGCATCACCATAGGATAGACAAAAAATAGTACCATACGTTTTATTGAAAGTTATAGATGGCGGAACAAACTTACAGCAGATGTGGTAGTAAGATCTGCAATAACCGAAAGAAAATACTAAACAATGGGCGAGTCTGTATAGTATACATCAATATACAGCTTAGTTACAACAAAACAAATAAAAGCTTATTATCAATACCCAAACTAATCATATATATATGACAAATACCTCTCCGGATTTTATCAAAATAACCAAACCTTATTGTCTCATCACTCCTGTCCCTAAGATTTGTCCCTAATCTTGACTACAGATGTAGCCCCCTTCTCTAGGTCCCTTTACCGTAGGACTGCTTTAAAGGTAAGACAATCCTCCGTCCCGAACCTAACTAGTCTCCTGTCACTCCTACGTCTCCCTGTGACACTGAGTGATCAGACAATAAGTTCTTCACTGTATATAACAGATGTGACTCTATCACAAGGACTCTACCACTTTGGTATCATGTGGGTATTGGAAAGTCACAAAAACTAACTTTAAAAAGTTTCTGAAAATAAAAAGTTTAGATGTGAACAAATCTTATCTCATGGCAAAAGCAAAAATAAAAAGTTGATTGACACATAAACCAAAAACAGCATAACAGGTGAATGCAATAAAATCTCCACAATGTGACCTACTATGTAACCATTAGATTCACTTATAATAACCAAATAGTGAATTCACAATCTTCAGTACCGGATTCTCAAAATTCCCACTTCTTTTTAGTCTTTTTACTTCATTTTGTACCTAGAAAACGTCTTTATGATTAGATCACACAGGACTAATGACTGGTCGCATGGTCACATCTCTTCCTGTACATAATCATATAGTATTATACATACACCAATAATATGAAGTAATTGGGCGCTTAATACCGATATAATATTTGGATCCTACTGAATTGTCTCTTGTCTGACTGAGATCATCATATATTACACATAAGATAACCACCATAGAAATAACAGCAAAGTGTAAACGATACATCACCTAAGGTTTCAAAGCCTTTTTATGAGAATAATATATATCATATGATCCTTTTTGTAATAGTAGCATTGGTATGGATCCTTTATCCTTAAACCCATCTTTTGACTGACAGGCCTCTTTACAGACACTTGGATTCTTGGCCTCAGTTATATCGCTTCTTTTAAGGCCACTAATATCACCTCAGACATTGGCTTTGTCGTCTCCCATAGTTTTGGCTGACCTCCAGCTTATGGCAGGAGCGGTTTCTGCAGTGGAACGTCACTCTGCATGGCGGTCACCATATATCCTTGCGTCTTGTGTCATCCATCTTTGAAAAGTCTGAGATAATCTACAATGAAAACTTTTAAACTTTCATTAATATTTGGGCTTTCAATTACATTTTCATCTTTCACAATTTAAAATATCAAACACAATAAGTAACAAAAACATCCTTATTCAAAAATAAAAAATTTGTACGGTGTTTAAAAAAATTTAAAACATCAAAATTGGCTACTCCATCAAAATGGGCTGCTCCCATTTCCATTCACCTCTATCCCCTCCCCCATTTGAATCTACATCAATAGGCAACAGAGATGCTGGATTCAATGCACTTAGCACAAGATATATATATATTGGGGGGGCATAAGGCGTGCAGACTGGAGCCATGGACATGGGTTTGGTTTTTACTAGGGATAAAAGTACATATATATTCATGAGCTAAGTTTGCTATAATCATCACAAAACTGTTAACCCTAAAAATAAAAACATTAAAAAAATAATTAAACATTGTACACTCGTCCCATATTAACCTTCTTTTGATAAAAAAAATTAAATAAATCCACTGAAATGAATATTCCTTCAATACGCTGCTCTTATCAGTAAGCAGAACGCTCTGAGCTTCACTTCTAACCTTGAGCAGTGAGCAGTAAAATCATAGATACAAGAGTTAAAACTTCTTGGAAGTTTTTATTTTATTTTTTTTCTAACATCCTTGAAGTTACAGAAGATATCAGCGCTGTGCTCTTATGCACCAGACTGTAACCTTGGACAGTGGCACACATACTTATAACTTAGTAGGAAAAAAAAACAATTTGCGTAGAACTTATTAGGATAGATGTGTACACATATGTACACATATATATATATAAACACTTGTTAAATAAAGTTACATAGAAATATATATATTACAGTAGTAAGTTACTACTCCTTAGAAATATGTATATTTTACTGTAGTAAACTACTTCTTCTTTGAAATATCATACGTTGGGGACACACACTTAAAGAAAATCTGCTTACAATATATATTGGGATACATATATATACTTTTTAAATAAATGTGTAAGTTACAGTAATAAGTTACTACAGGCTCCTTATACCATTGGGTTCTTAATAAGTGCACAAAATTCTGCGTTTGATCTTTACCAATTATCACTTTTCTCTTGACATTCCTAATAAAACGTACTTTTTCTCTCTGACTCCTACTGACACTTCCGTATAACAATCTTATACACTAATAGGTCTAATAGACCCAGCTCCTTCAAACAATCTCATTGCTTTTCCCTCCAACAAACCTTTGTCTAACTTTCTTCACCATCAGGTAATAATATTCATTAATAAATGTGCAAAACAGTTGTCAGACTCTATCGGAGAGTCCTGTGCCCGCCCCCTCAGTGACACTAAGCAGTATGGGCGGAGGACAGAAATGCCAGGAGTTAAAATGGCCACCGGACTAGATAACTGGATATAAGGGTGTTGGCTTAGGGCATGGTTTTGAGACGTCACAATTATAATGGAGACGTGGATGATATGGGGAGTGGTTGGCTTTCCGTCGCCATCTTTGAGGGCTGATTACAGAAAAGTGGCGTACACAAATAAGCAAATGTTCCACGGTCGGGACAACAGAAAATGATCAACATTTTTTAACACGTAACATACTTCTAAAGGGGAACACCAGCTTAGTAAGACTGGCTGAAATACAGTATAATGTAGGAGCGTACATTACATTACACTAACAGCTCTGATTCTTTTTTTTTTTTTTTCTCATGCTGCTTGCATGTGATCTGCAGCCCTCAGAGCTGGTTGATGGCCTTGTACAAAACATAACAAATAACACACAAAAAAACTTTGTATGCTGCTTCACTACGCAGCATTAATTAACCTCTTCAGCTCTCTCAGTACTGTATCTAGCAATGAGCTGGACTGTTCTCCTTGTCTGAGTACGTGGCATTGTACTTAGACACTTACATGGCACTGTACACTATTTGAGGTTAGGCTACCCACCTCCACAAAGGCATTGGTCTTACTATCAGGTAAGGGGCACTTTAAATCAAAGTAACTACTTCAACAGCCGACCAAGGGGAAGATTCCTGCAGAACAAAGGGTCTATAAGCCACCATTGGACGTAGGTTGGCTTTTCGCAGGATCTGGGGTTTGTATACAGATATAAACTGGGTACAATGGTGTAACATAATGATGTGGCTTGGGTCTGCCACACACACTACAATATTCTGTCTTATCTAGATATTGTTGGTCACGGCACATGACATGTCCACCCAGCTGGACCTGTGCTTCCCACCCATTATCCTAAATGTTTTCCTTCTGTCTGACCCTCTGGCTCTCATCTATCTACTCCACACCCTCCCTCTTAGAACTCTAATCCTTGATTCCCCCTTAGGGATAGTACTTCGATTAACCCCTAAGATTCCTGGAAATTTCAAGGACCCATTTGCCCTGCATGTTACATGTAGGTCTGGTTACCTACCCACAAGGCAAAAATAAGTGTGCACAGGAGTGTAAGGGGTTTCCCAAGTGTTGGTCAGAGAGCCAGAGGTTGGTGGGGCTAAGGCATGTATCTGCCTTCATATCAAACCTCCTAAAGATCTGTTCTAGATCTTGCACTGCATCTTTACATGCCCATCGCTATCTTCCTTAGCTTCACATCAGCTTCACATAAACTTCTTGTGGAGACTGGGGATCCCTTCTTTTAGTGAATAACTGTCTCATCCTTGCTCAGCTAATCCCTAGGTAGCGTATTGGGGAACGAAACCTAAACGTTAGGTCTTAACAAGCACAGCCGCTATAGGCCCAGCCGTCACAGTGACACACTATGGCGACGCACTACAGCAACCTTGCTATAGGCCCAGCCGTCACAGTGACACACTATGGCGACGCACTACAGCAACCTACTGTCCCTCGTTGCTAATTCCTCCTAGGGGGCAAGGGGGTAAGTCACAGATCTTCTGACCTGCTCTCTACCACAGTACAAGCACAAATAATGGGATCAATACAAGTATTGTTCCCGCTGCTCGAGACAGATATCACTTATCAGGAACCCGTTCACTCCAAAAGTTATGTGCCTGCTGTCTGTGACCTCGCAGCTGTTCTCGATGCCATGCTGTATTACAAGGGTTAAGAATTAATCACAGCCTCCCCGTAAGGACGCAGAAGTGATCATGTTCGGCAATCCCTTTCCTTAATTCAGCATAAATACAGCAACAGCTTATCTCAATCACACAACAGTTTGCGACGGCAATGCAGCACTTTAACCTTGTCCTATCCTGGGTTACAGAGTTCTTTGTCTAACAAATAGACTCAGCTTTACAAACATATATAGAGAACGCAGGTGTGACGGGAATCTGATTAGATCCGTTCCCCTGAGGCGCAGATAGTACGTAAGAAAGGAAAGTCTTTCTTACCTGGCCAGTTATATCTGCGCGTCCGATGACGGATAAATCACCACATCCCGTCAGTCTGCGTTCTAGTTTGCAAGCGGCTGAGTCCCTGCCAAGGGCGCCAAATGTTAAGGTTAAATTTATATGTTGACCTCTCTCTATGGAGAGAAGCCAAAAACCCAGGTAAAGGATGGTTTTTTAATTATATCTAGAGTTGGAATCCTGCAGTATTACCAGCTCGTTACTTATACGTCATGGACACAGATAAGACAATGTATCATGATTATAAGCCTGGAGAAATGGCCCAAGTTTTATTATGGTAATCCCATTTTATAGACAGATAAAATATAGGGCGGTAACAAATGCTAATAAGACATAGATGAGGCGGTGCTAGTGATTTAGATATTCAGTCATGCGCAATGGCATCTATATTAGTATTCATTATTATTATTCAAAAAGGTTAGAACAATACATTCTCTGCAATGATACTTTCACATTATTCCCACTGTAACAGACAGGCAACTTTCCTCTGAGAACGGCCTTGGACGCTGATAAACATGTCTCTGAGGGAAATAGTTCTTGAGACAAAACATTCTTTCTAGTGTCCATATCAGAAGTTTTCCAAGGTAAGAAATGGTCCAACTATAAGTTAACCCTATCAGGGACTCTCTAATGTGCTGGAGCTTCTGAGCAAGAGGCCTATATATATGTGTATTCATATAGGTACGGTGCAGGTAGGTAAAATCGTATCGCTGGCCTTATCAGTAGCGTAGGTAGGTAGCTGGTAAGGTAAGTGCAGGCAGGTGTAGATCAAACCATTTTATTTCTATATATTTGGGGGGCCAATATAGACCTCTGCATACTGCTAAGATTCTGAGAAGTTACCCCATTTTTTTTTTTTTTTTTTTACAGTAGTCATTACTATGTGGATGGGTGGATGCATGCATGCCCAAACCTCTTACCCCACCCAAAATAAAGCCCTTGCTGGGTGCGTAGGCCGTGTGTGCATGCCACTCTGGCCGTTCTTATCCGCTCTCTGGGGGCGTGCACAAAGTGGTGGCATTGCTAATGCAATGTCCTGCCTTGGTTGCCATGGCAACACAAGTCAAAGTTCATATCCAGCCAGCTCATAGGGCAAAGGTCGTATCCAGCTAGCTGGGGGTGATGTCATCAAGGCAGCGATGACATATATAGGTGCCTATATAGGGGCAGGCAGCTTAGTTGCAGCCAGGCTTGCAACCAGGTAGGTAGCGTAGGTAGGTAGCTGGTAAGGTAAGTGCAGGCAGGTGTAGATCAAACCATTTTATTTCTATATATTTGGGGGGCCAATATAGACCTCTGCATACTGCTAAGATTCTGAGAAGTTACCCCATTTTTTTTTTTTTTTTTTTTTTACAGTAGTCATTTACTATGTGGATGGGCATGCATGCATGCCCAAACCTCTTACCCCACCCAAAATAAAGCCCTTGCTGGTTGCGTAGCCGTGTGTGCATGCCACTCTGGCCGTTCTTATCCGCTCTCTGGGGGCGTGCACAAAGTGGGTGGCATTGCTAATGCAATGTCCTGCCTTGGTTGCCATGGCAACACAAGTCAAAGTTCATATCCAGCCAGCTCATAGGGCAAAGGTCGTATCCAGCTAGCTGGGGTGATGTCATCAAGGCAGCGATGACATATATAGGTGCCTATATAGGGGCAGGCAGCTTAGTTGCAGCCAGGCTTGCAACCAGGTAGGTAGCGTAGGTAGGTAGCTGGTAAGGTAAGTGCAGGCAGGTGTAGATCAAACCATTTTATTTCTATATATTTGGGGGGCCAATATAGACCTCTGCATACTGCTAAGATTCTGAGAAGTTACCCCATTTTTTTTTTTTTTTTTTTTTTTACAGTAGTCATTTACTATGTGGATGGGTGGATGCATGCATGCCCAAACCTCTTACCCCACCCAAAATAAAGCCCTTGCTGGGTGCGTAGCCGTGTGTGCATGCCACTCTGGCCGTTCTTATCCGCTCTTTGGGGGCGTGCACAAAGTGGTGGCATTGCTAATGCAATGTCCCTGCCTTGGTTGCCATGGCAACACAAGTCAAAGTTCATATCCAGCCAGCTCATAGGGCAAAGGTCGTATCCAGCTAGCTGGGGTGATGTCATCAAGGCAGCGATGACATATATAGGTGCCTATATAGGGGCAGGCAGCTTAGTTGCAGCCAGGCTTGCAACCAGGTAGGTAGCGTAGGTAGGTAGCTGGTAAGGTAAGTGCAGGCAGGTGTAGATCAAACCATTTTATTTCTATATATTTGGGGGGCCAATATAGACCTCTGCATACTGCTAAGATTCTGAGAAGTTACCCCATTTTTTTTTTTTTTTTACAGTAGTCATTTACTATGTGGATGGGTGGATGCAGGGGCGCCGCAATGATGAGGCGACCTGAATCGTCTGCCTCAGGCGGCGCCACCAGCTGTCACCATGGGGGCGGCATTCAGTGGCAGATTATAATATGAGCGGTTCGGGCGGCCGCCCACATTATAATCCGCCACTGACTGTACCCAGGGCCGCTTTAACCAGAGGGCACATGGTGCACGTGCACCGGGCCCACTGGTTAAAGGGGCCCCCCCCGAGCAGGCCGGCCGTTGCTATGTGCGACCAGTGCGGTCGCACAGGGCTCCGGCCACCAGCCTGTCAGGGGGAGCGCCATGGATGGGTAATCTACTTACCCCTCCATGGCGCCCCCTGCAGGGCCCCCCCCGTCCGCCGCTGCCCCCGTCCGCTGCTGCTGCGGCGCTTCAGCGCTGCAGCAGCAGCGACACTGACAGAGAGAGAGCCATTGGCTCCCTCCCTGTCAGTCACTCACTCTTGTGGCCGCACTTCCTGCGGTCACAAGAGGCCGCACTCCCCCTCTAGCGCCCGACGTCACTAGAGCGTCGGCGCGAGGGTAAGGGGAGTGCAGCCTCTTGTGACCGCAGAAAGTGCGGCCACAGGAGGGAAGAGAAGAGGAACGCGTGGACCTAGGTGAGTAACAGTGTTTGTTTTTTTCAATGTTATATAGCAGGGGGAGCTATATACTATGGGGGGGCACAGGGGGCTATATACTATGGGGGAGAACAGGGGGCTATATACTATGGGGAGAACGGGGGCTATATACTATTGGGGAGCACAGGGGGGCTATATACTATGGGGAGAACGGGGGCTATATACTATTGGGGAGCACAGGGGGGCTATACACTATGGGGGAGCACAGGGGAGCTATATACTATGGGGGAGCTATATACTATCAGGGAGCACAGGGGGGCTATATACTATGGGGGAGAATGGGGGCTATATACTATTGGGGAGCACAGGGGGCTATATACTATGGGGGAGAACGGGGGCTATATACTATTGGGGAGCACAGGGGAGCTATATACTATGGGGGAGCACAGGGGAGCTATATACTTTGGGGGAGCACAGGGGCTATATACTATGGGGTAGCACAGGGGAGCTATATACTATTGGGGAGCACAGGGGAGCTATATACTATTGGGAAGCACAGGGGGCTATATACTATTGGGGAGCACAGGAGGCTATATACTATGGGGGAGCACAGGGGGCTATATACTATGGGGGAGCACAGGGGGCTATATACTATTGGGGAGCACAGGTTAGCTATATACTATTGGGGAGCACAGGGGCTATATACTATTGGGGAGCACAGGGGAGCTATATACTATTGGGGAGCACAGGGGTCTATATACTATGGGGGAGAGCACAGGGGGCTATATATTATGGAGAGCACAGGGGGGCTATATACTATTGAGGGGGAGCACAGGGGGGCTATATACTATTGGGGGAGAGCACAGGGGGGCTATATACTATTGTGGGAGAGCACAGGGGGCTATATACTATTGGGGGAGAGCACAGGGGGCTATATACTATTGTGGGAGAGCACAGGGGGGCTATATACTATTGTGGGAGAGCACAGGGGGGCTATATACTATTGTGGGAGAGCATAGGGGGGCTATATACTATTGGGGGAGAGCACAGGGGGCTATATACTATTGTGGGTGAGCACAGGGGGCTATATACTACTGGGGAGAGTGCACAGGGGGCTATATACTAATGGGGGAGCGCACAGGAGGGCTGTATATAACTGGAGGAGCACATGAGGGTCTATATACTACAGGGACACCTTAAAACTATGGAGGCACAGAGGGGTGTAACTATGTAGGAGTACAGAGGGGTGTAACTACTGTATAGGGGTACAAGGGACCTAACTACTGTATGTGTTGGAGCCTAAAATATTTGTCTGGCAGATTCTGGAGAGAAGATTCACAGCCAGGAGAAGACTTCAAGGTGGCCCACGCTGGATGGAGAGAAAAAGAAAAGGTGACAGACTCTGATCGGAGAAGACGCCTCCGGTGAGTCACTGGATGTAACTTCACTCTGTTATAGGCTTGTACTGATAGGGGTCATGGTATGGCGGTATTATGTAATGGTATCAATGGTGATATCTTTCTGTTTTGTTTAGTGCAGTTTTTATGTAATATGTAATCACTGAATGGTGGAAATAGTGTTATAAGGTAACTACTGTATGTATTGGGGCTCTTGATACAGTGTGGGGGCAAATTCAGTACATTATACAATGTGCAGAAAGGTAAGGGGGGGCCCACTCTTGAGGGCTGTGCACTGGGCCCACCAATGTATTAAAACGGCCCTGACTGTACCATGTACTGGAGCCCCCCCCGCCCCCGGGCAGTATCTGTAACGAGATGCTGTGAGCGGGGGAGACTGTATTCATAAGCGCCACGCTGTACTAAATCAGCCGCGCGGTGCTGATACTACAGCGCGGCGCTTATGAATACAGTCTCCCCCGCTCACAGCATCTCATTACAGATACTTCCCGGGGGCGGGGGGGCTCCAGTACATGCATTCCACGTCCGTGATCCGTCAGGATCACGGAACGTGGGAATGCAGCCTTAGTCCCCCGGCTGATGTGCGGCTGCCCGGGGTGTCCCGTCCTGTCCCCGGCAGCGCGCGCATCAGAGAGCTCCCCGTGCGCCGGAAGTCACAGGCACAGGCGCACGGGGAGCTCTGTGATGCGCGCGCTGCCGGGGACAGGACGGGACACCCCGGGCAGCCGCACATCAGCCGGGACCAGACCAGAGAGGCTCGACGGGGGAACGGAGGGCAGGTGAGTTGTGTGCTGTTTTTTGTTTTTGTTTTATCTGCTGTGCAGGGGGGGGGGGGAGAGGGGGACCATCTATAAGGTAGGGGGGGGAAGGGGGCCATCTATAAGGGAGGGGGGAAAGAGGGGGACGATCTATAAGGGGGGGGGGACCATCTATAAGGGAGGGGGAGAGGGAAGAGGGGGACCATCTATAGTGGGGGGGCCATCTATAAGGGAGGGGTGAAAGAGGGGGACCATCTATAGTGGGGGGCCATCTATAAGGGAGGGGGGAAAGAGGGGGACCATCTATAAGGGGGGGGCCATCTATAAGGGAGGGGGGAAAGAGGGGGACCATCTATAAGGGGGGGACCATCTATAAGGGTAGGGGGGGGGAGGGGGACCGTCTATAAGAGGGGAGAGGGGGACCATCTATAAGGGAGGGGGAAAGAGGGGGACCATCTATAAGGGGGCATCTATAGGGAGGGGGGAGAGGGGGACCATCTATAAGGGGGCATCTATAAGGGAGGGGGGAGAGGGGGACCATGTATAAGGGGGGGAGGGGGGACCATCTATAAGGGAAAGGGGACCATCTATAAGGGAGGGGGAGAGAGGGAAGAGGGGGACCATCTATAAGGGGGGGGGGAAGAGGGGGACCATCTATAAGGGCGGGGGGGAGAGGGGGACCATCTATAAGGGGGGGAGAGAGGGAAGAGGGGGACCAACTATAAGGGGGGGGGAAGAGGGGGACCATCTATAAGGGGGGAAGAGGGGGACCATCTATAAGGGAGGGGAAAGAGGGGGACCATCTATAAAGGAGGGGGGGAGAGGGGGACCATCTATAAGGGAGGGGGGAGAGGGGGACATCTATAAGGGGAGAGGGGGACATCTATAAGGGGGGGGAAGAGGGGGACCATCTATAAGGGGGGAAGAGGGGGACCATCTATAAGGGGGAAGAGGGGGACCATCTCCTAAAAGATCAGCACCCTCCTCTCCTGACATCCTCTGTGCTGCTGGACTTCTCCTATAGGATTAGCACCCTCCTCTCATGACATCCTCTGTGCTGCTGGGACCTCTCCTATAGGATTAGGCACCCTCATCTCCTGACATCCTCTGTGCTGCTGGGGACCTCTCCTATAGGATTAGCACCCTCATCTCCTGACATCCTCTGTGCTGCTGGGACCTCTCCTATAGGATTAGCCCCCTCCTCTCGTGACATCCTCTGTGCAGCAAGGGACCAAACATTATGTTTATTGGGGGACAGCAGTGGGGGGGGGGGGGGCAGTAGTGGATTATAATGTGGGCGGATTGACGGGGGGGGGGGGGGCGTCATTCTATAGTTGGCCGCGGGCAGCAGAGAGGCTAGAATCACCCCTGGGTGGATTGCTATGCATGCCCAAACTCTTACCCCACCCAAAATAAAGCCCTTGCTGGGTGCGTAGCCGTGTGTGCATGCCACTCTGGCCGTTCTTATCCGCTCTCTGGGGGCGTGCACAAAGTGGTGGCATTGCTAATGCAATGTCCTGCCTTGGTTGCCATGGCAACACAAGTCAAAGTTCATATCCAGCCAGCTCATAGGGCAAGGTCGTATCCAGCTAGCTGGGGTGATGTCATCAAGGCAGCGATGACATATAGGTGCCTATATAGGGGCAGGCAGCTTAGTTGCAGCCAGGCTTGCAACCAGGTAGGTAGCGTAGGTAGGTAGCTGGTAAGGTAAGTGCAGGCAGGTGTAGATCAAACCATTTTATTTCTATATATTTTGGGGGGCCAATATAGACCTCTGCATACTGCTAAGATTCTGAGAAGTTACCCCATTTTTTTTTTTTTTTTTTTTTTTTTTTACAGTAGTCATTTACTATGTGGATGGGTGGATGCATGCATGCCCAACCCTCTTACCCCCACCCAAAATAAAGCCCTTGCTGGGTGCGTAGCCGTGTGTGCATGCCACTCTGGCCGTTCTTATCCGCTCTCTGGGGGCGTGCACAAGTGGTGCATTGCTAATGCAATGTCCTGCCTTGGTTGCCATGGCAACACAAGTCAAAGTTCATATCCAGCCAGCTCATAGGGCAAAGGTCGTATCCAGCTAGCTGGGGTGATGTCATCAAGGCAGCGATGACATATATAGGTGCCTATATAGGGGCAGGCAGCTTAGTTGCAGCCAGGCTTGCAACCAGGTAGGTAGCGTAGGTAGGTAGCTGGTAAGGTAAGTGCAGGCAGGTGTAGATCCAAACCATTTTATTTCTATATATTTGGGGGGGCCAATATAGACCTCTGCATACTGCTAAGATTCTGAGAAGTTACCCCATTTTTTTTTTTTTTTTTTTTTTACAGTAGTCATTTACTATGTGGATGGGTGGATGCATGCATGCCCAAACCTCTTACCCCCACCCAAAATAAAGCCCTTGCTGGGTGCGTAGGCCGTGTGTGCATGCCACTCTGGCCGGTTTCTTATCCGCTCTCGTGGGGGCGTGCACAAAGTGGTGGCATTGCTAATGCAATGGTCCTGCCTTGGTTGCCATGCCAACACAATTCAAAGTTCATATCCAGCCAGCTCATAGGGCAAAGGTCGTATCCAGCTAGCTGGGGTGATGTCATCAAGTGGCAGCGATGACATATATTAGGTGCCTATATAGGGGCAGGCAGCTTAGTTGCAGCCAGGCTTGCAACCAGGTAGGTAGTCGTAGGTAGGTAGCTGGTAAGGTAAGTGCAGGCAGGTGTAGATCAAACCATTTTTATTTCTATATATTTGTGGGGGCCAATATAGACCTCTGCATACTGCTAAGATTCTGAGAAGTTACCCATTTTTTTTTTTTTTTTTTTTTTACAGTAGTCATTTACTATGTGGATGGGTGGATGCATGCATGCCCAAACCTCTTACCCCACCCAAAATAAGCCCTTGCGGGTGCGTAGCCGTGTGTGCATGCACTCTGGCGTTCTTATCCGCTCTCTGGGGGCGTGCACAAAGTGGTGGCATTGCTAATGCAATGTCCTGCCTTGGTTGCCATGGCAACACAAGTCAAAGTTCATATCCAGCCCAGCTCATAGGGCAAAGGTTCGTATCCAGCTAGCTGGGGTGATGTCATCAAGGCAGCGATGACATATATAGGTGGCCTATATAGGGGCAGGCAGCTTAGTTGCAGCCAGGCTTTGCAACCAGGTAGGGTAGCGTAGGTAGTAGCTGGTAAGGTAAGTGCAGGCAGGTGTAGATCAAACCATTTTATTTCTATATATTTGGGGGCCAAATATAGACCTCTGCATACTGCTAAGATTCTGAGAAGTTACCCCATTTTTTTATTTTTTTATTTTTTTTTTTTACAGTAGTCATTTACTATGTGGATGGGTGGATGCAATGCATGGCCCAAACCTCTTACCCCACCCAAAATAAAGCCCTTGCTGGGTGCGTAGCCGTGTGTGCATGCCACTCTGGCCGTTCTTATCCGCTCTCTGGGGCCGTGCACAAAGTGGTGGCATTGCTAATGCAATGTCCTGCCTTGGTTGCCATGGCAACACAAGTCAAAGTTCATATCCCAGCCAGCTCATAGGGCAAAGGTCGTATCCAGCTAGCTGGGGTGATGTCATCAAGGCAGCGATGACATATATAGGTGCCTATATAGGGGCAGGCAGCTTAGTTGCAGCCAGGCTTGCAACCAGGTAGGTAGCGTAGGTAGGTAGCTGGTAAGGTAAGTGCAGGCAGGTGTAGATCAAACCATTTTATTTCTATATATTTGGGGGGCCAATATAGACCTCTGCATACTGCTAAGATTCTGAGAAGTTACCCCATTTTTTTTTTTTTTTTTTTTTTTTTTTACAGTAGTCATTTACTATGTGGATGGGTGGATGCATGCATGCCCAAACCTCTTACCCCACCCAAAATAAAGCCCTTGCTGGGTGCGTAGCCGTGTGTGCATGCCACTCTGGCCGTTCTTATCCGCTCTCTGGGGGCGTGCACAAAGTGGTGGCATTGCTAATGCAATGTCCTGCCTTGGTTGCCATGGCAACACAAGTCAAAGTTCATATCCAGCCAGCTCATAGGGCAAAGGTCGTATCCAGCTAGCTGGGGTGATGTCATCAAGGCAGCGATGACATATATAGGTGCCTATATAGGGGCAGGCAGCTTAGTTGCAGCCAGGCTTGCAACCAGGTAGGTAGCGTAGGTAGGTAGCTGGTAAGGTAAGTGCAGGCAGGTGTAGATCAAACCATTTTATTTCTATATATTTGGGGGGCCAATATAGACCTCTGCATACTGCTATGATTCTGAGAAGTTACCCCATTTTTTTTTTTTTTTTTTTTTTACAGTAGTCATTTACTATGTGGATGGGTGGATGCATGCATGCCCAAACCTCTTACCCCACCCAAAATAAAGCCCTTGCTGGGTGCGTAGCCGTGTGTGCATGCCACTCTGGCCGTTCTTATCCGCTCTCTGGGGGCGTGCACAATGTGGTGGCATTGCTAATGCAATGTCCTGCCTTGGTTGCCATGGCAACACAAGTCAAAGTTCATATCCAGCCAGCTCATAGGGCAAAGGTCGTATCCAGCTAGCTGGGGTGATGTCATCAAGGCAGCGATGACATATATAGGTGCCTATATAGGGGCAGGCAGCTTAGTTGCAGCCAGGCTTGCAACCAGGTAGGTAGCGTAGGTAGGTAGCTGGTAAGGTAAGTGCAGGCAGGTGTAGATCAAACCATTTTATTTCTATATATTTGGGGGGCCAATATAGACCTCTGCATACTGCTAAGATTCTGAGAAGTTACCCCATTTTTTTTTTTTTTTTTTTTTACAGTAGTCATTTAATATGTGGATGGGTGGATGCATGCATGCCCAAACCTCTTACCCCACCCAAAATAAAGCCCTTGCTGGGTGCGTAGCCGTGTGTGCATGCCACTCTGGCCGTTCTTATCCGCTCTCTGGGGGCGTGCACAAAGTGGTGGCATTGCTAATGCAATGTCCTGCCTTGGTTGCCATGGCAACACAAGTCAAAGTTCATATCCAGCCAGCTCATAGGGCAAAGGTCGTATCCAGCTAGCTGGGGTGATGTCATCAAGGCAGCGATGACATATATAGGTGCCTATATAGGGGCAGGCAGCTTAGTTGCAGCCAGGCTTGCAACCAGGTAGGTAGCGTAGGTAGGTAGCTGGTAAGGTAAGTGCAGGCAGGTGTAGATCAAACCATTTTATTTCTATATATTTGGGGGGCCAATATAGACCTCTGCATACTGCTAAGATTCTGAGAAGTTACCCCATTTTTTTTTTTTTTTTTTTTTTTTTTTTTTACAGTAGTCATTTACTATGTGGATGGGTGGATGCATGCATGCCCAAACCTCTTACCCCACTCAAAATAAAGCCCTTGCTGGGTGCGTAGCCGTGTGTGCATGCCACTCTGGCCGTTCTTATCCGCTCTCTGGGGGCGTGCACAAAGTGGTGGCATTGCTAATGCAATGTCCTGCCTTGGTTGCCATGGCAACACAAGTCAAAGTTCATATCCAGCCAGCTCATAGGGCAAAGGTCGTATCCAGCTAGCTGGGGTGATGTCATCAAGGCAGCGATGACATATATAGGTGCCTATATAGGGGCAGGCAGCTTAGTTGCAGCCAGGCTTGCAACCAGGTAGGTAGCGTAGGTAGGTAGCTGGTAAGGTAAGTGCAGGCAGGTGTAGATCAAACCATTTTATTTCTATATATTTGGGGGGCCAATATAGACCTCTGCATACTGCTAAGATTCTGAGAAGTTACCCCATTTTTTTTTTTTTTTTTTTTTTTTTTTACAGTAGTCATTTACTATGTGGATGGGTGGATGCATGCATGCCCAAACCTCTTACCCCACCCAAAATAAAGCCCTTGCTGGGTGCGTAGCCGTGTGTGCATGCCACTCTGGCCGTTCTTATCCGCTCTCTGGGGGCGTGCACAAAGTGGTGGCATTGCTAATGCAATGTCCTGCCTTGGTTGCCATGGCAACACAAGTCAAAGTTCATATCCAGCCAGCTCATAGGGCAAAGGTCGTATCCAGCTAGCTGGGGTGATGTCATCAAGGCAGCGATGACATATATAGGTGCCTATATAGGGGCAGGCAGCTTAGTTGCAGCCAGGCTTGCAACCAGGTAGGTAGCGTAGGTAGGTAGCTGGTAAGGTAAGTGCAGGCAGGTGTAGATCAAACCATTTTATTTCTATATATTTGGGGGGCCAATATAGACCTCTGCATACTGCTAAGATTCTGAGAAGTTACCCCATTTTTTTTTTTTTTTTTTTTTTTTTTTTTTACAGTAGTCATTTACTATGTGGATGGGTGGATGCATGCATGCCCAAACCTCTTACCCCACCCAAAATAAAGCCCTTGCTGGGTGCGTAGCCGTGTGTGCATGCCACTCTGGCCGTTCTTATCCGCTCTCTGGGGGCGTGCACAAAGTGGTGGCATTGCTAATGCAATGTCCTGCCTTGGTTGCCATGGCAACACAAGTCAAAGTTCATATCCAGCCAGCTCATAGGGCAAAGGTCGTATCCAGCTAGCTGGGGTGATGTCATCAAGGCAGCGATGACATATATAGGTGCCTATATAGGGGCAGGCAGCTTAGTTGCAGCCAGGCTTGCAACCAGGTAGGTAGCGTAGGTAGGTAGCTGGTAAGGTAAGTGCAGGCAGGTGTAGATCAAACCATTTTATTTCTATATATTTGGGGGGCCAATATAGACCTCTGCATACTGCTAAGATTCTGAGAAGTTACCCCATTTTTTTTTTTTTTTTTTTTTTTTTTTTTACAGTAGTCATTTACTATGTGGATGGGTGGATGCATGCATGCCCAAACCTCTTACCCCACCCAAAATAAAGCCCTTGCTGGGTGCGTAGCCGTGTGTGCATGCCACTCTGGCCGTTCTTATCCGCTCTCTGGGGGCGTGCACAAAGTGGTGGCATTGCTAATGCAATGTCCTGCCTTGGTTGCCATGGCAACACAAGTCAAAGTTCATATCCAGCCAGCTCATAGGGCAAAGGTCGTATCCAGCTAGCTGGGGTGATGTCATCAAGGCAGCGATGACATATATAGGTGCCTATATAGGGGCAGGCAGCTTAGTTGCAGCCAGGCTTGCAACCAGGTAGGTAGCGTAGGTAGGTAGCTGGTAAGGTAAGTGCAACTGTGCTCACGCCAATCGCGGCTGAGCAGCTGATGACGTGGCCGCGTCATCAGCCGGCTAAGCCGCGATTGGCTGAGCCACAGTTATGCTCAGCCAATCGCGCGCTGAGCTTCGGATGACGCTGCAGGAGGGCGGCCGGCACTCGGAAGATCCGCCGAACGTACGAAGAAGACGTCACTGCTGGGACGATCGGCGACCGGTGGACGACACGAGATGCGGTGAGTATTAAGGCACCACACTTCCGGGTCTAGCGTGGGTGGGGGAAACACGGGGAAGGGGGCCATTCACAGACATAACATACATTACAAAGTTGTATAACTTTGTAATGTGGTTATTCTGTGAATAATTTTTTATCGCCGGCAACACCTTAAAGAAAATCTGCTTACAATATATATTGGGATACATATATATACCTACAACATACTTTTTAAATACAAATGTGTAAGTTACAGTAATAAGTTACTACAGGCTCCTTATACCATTGGGTTCTTAATAAGTGCACAAAATTATGCGTTTGATCTTTACCAATTATCACTTTTCTCTTGACATTCCTAATAAAACGTACTTTTTCTCTCTGACTCTACTGACACTCCTGTATAACAATCTTATACACTAGCAGGTCTACTAGACCTGATTCCTTCAAACAGTCTCTATGCTTTTCCTTTCAACAAACCTTTGTCTAACTTTCTTCACCATCTGGTAATAACATTCATTAATAAATGTGCAAAACAGTTGTTAGACTCTATCGGAGAGTCCTGTGCCCGCCCCCTCAGTGACACTAAGCAATATGGGCGGAGGACAGAAATGCCAGGAGTTAAAATGGCCACCGGACTGGATAACCGGATATAGGGGTGTTGGCTTAGGGCATGGTTTTGAGACGTCACAATTATAATGGAGACGTGGATGATATGGGGAGTGGTTGGCTTTCAGTCGCCATCTTTGAGGGCTGATTACAGAAAAGTGGCGTAGCTAAATAAGCAAATGTTCCACGGTCGGGACAACAGAAAATGATCAACATTTTTTTAACACGTAACATACTTCTAAAGGGGAACACCAGCTTAGTAAGACTGGCTGAAATACAACAGTATATAATGTAGGAGCGTACATTACATTACACAACAGCTCTGATTCTTTTTTTTTTTCTAATGCTGCTTGCATGTGATCTGCAGCCCTCAGAGCTGGTTGATGGCCTTGTACAAAACATAACAAATAACACACAAAAAAACTTTGTATGCTGCTTCACTACGCAGCATTAATTAACCTCTTTTCAGCTCTCTCAGTACTGTATCTAGCAATGAGCCGGACTGTTCTCCTTGTCTGAGTACGTGGCATTGTACTTAGACACTTACATGGCACTATACACTATTTGAGGTTAGGCTGCCCACCTCCACAAAGGCATTGGTCCTACTATCAGGTCAGGGGCACTTTAAATCAAAGTAACTACTTCAACAGCCGACCAAGGGGAAGATTCCTGCAGAACAAAGGGTCTATACGCCACCATTGGACGTAGGTTGGCTTTTCGCAGGATCTGGAGTTTGTATACAGATATAAACTGGGTACAATGGTGTAACATAATGATGTGGCTTAGGTCTGCCACACACACTACAATATTCTGTCTTATCTAGATAGTGTTGGTCACCGGCACATGACATGTCCACCCAGCTGGACCTGTGCTTCCCACCCATTATCCTAAATGTTTTCCTTCTGTCTGACCCTCTGGCTCTCATCTATCTACTCCACACCCTCCCCTCTTAGAACTCTAATCCTTGATTCCCCCTTAGGGATAGTACTTCGATTAACCCCCTAAGGATTCCTGGAAATTTCAAGGACCCATTTGCCCTGCATGTTAAATGTAGGTCTGGTTACCTACCCACAAGGCAAAAATAAGTGTGCACAGGAGTGTAAGGGGTTTCCCAAGTGTTGGTCAGAGAGCCAGAGGCTGGTGGGGCTAAGGCATGTATCTGCCTTCATATCAAACCTCCTAAAGATCTGTTCTAGATCTTACACTGCATCTTCTCATGCCCGTCGCTAACTATATCTTCCTTAGCTTCACATCAGCTTCACATAAACTTCTTGTGGAGACTGGGGATCCCTTCTTTTAGTGAATAACTGTCTCATCCTTGCTCAGCTAATCCCTAGGTAGCGTATTGGGGAACGAAACCTAAACCTTAGGTTTTAACAAGCACAGCCACTATAGGCCCAGCCGTCACAGTGACACACTATGGCGACGCACTACAGCAACCTTGCTATAGGCCCAGCCGTCACAGTGACACACTATGGCGACGCACTACAGCAACCTACTGTCCCTCGTTGCTAATTCCTCCTAGGGGGCAAGGGGGTAAGTCACAGATCTTCTGACCTGCTCTCTACCACAGTACAAGCACAAATAATGGATCAATACAAGTATTGTTCCCGCTGCTCGAGACAGATATCACTTATCAGGAACCCGTTCACTCCAAAAGTTATGTGCCTGCTGTCTGTGACCTCGCAGCTGTTCTCGATGCCATGCTGTATTACAAGGGTTAAGAATTAATCACAGCCTCCCCGTAAGGACGCAGAAGTGAATAAGTTCGGCAATCCCTTTCCTTAATTCAGCATAAATACAGCAACAGCTTATCTCAATCACACAACAGTTTGCGACGGCAATGCAGCACTTTAACCTTGTCCTATCCTGGGTTACAGAGTTCTTTGTCTAACAAATTAGACTCAGCTTTACAAACATATAGAGAACACAGGTGACGGGAATCTCATTCGATCCGTTCCCCTGAGGCACAGATAGTACGTAAGAAAGGAAAGTCTTTCTTACCTGGCCAGTTATATCTGCGCGTCCGATGACGGATAAATCACCGCATCCCGTCAGTCTGCGTTCTGGTTTGCAAGAGGCTGAGTCCCTGTTCGGGCGCCAAATGTTAAGGTTAAATTTATATGTTGACCTCTCTCTATGGAGAGAAGCCAAAAACCCAGGTAAAGGATGGTTTTTTAATTATATCTAGAGTTGGAATCCTGCAGTATTACCAGCTCGTTACTTATACGTCATGGACACAGATAAGACAATGTATCATGATTATAAGCCTGGAGAAAATGGCCCAAGTTTTATTATGGTAATCACATTTTATAGACAGATAAAATATAGGGCGGTAACAAATGCTAATAAGACATAGATGAGGCGGTGCTAGTGATTTAGATATTCAGTCATGCGCAATGGCATCTATATTAGTATTCATTATTATTATTCAAAAAGGTTAGAACAATACATTCTGTGCAATGATACTTTCACATTATTCCCACTGTAACAGACAGGCAGCTTTCCTCTGAGAATGGCCTTGAACGCTGATAAACATGTCTCTGAGGGAAATAGTTCTTGAGACAAAACATTCTTTCTAGTGTCCATATCAGAAGTTTTCCAAGGTAAGAAATGGTCCAACTATAAGTTAACCCTATCAGGGACTCTCTAATGTGCTGGAGCTTCTGAGCAAGAGGCGTATATATATGTAGTCATACAGGTACGGTGCAGGTAGGTAAAATCGTATCGTTGGCCTTATCACTGGTAAGGTAAGTGCAGGCAGGTGTAGATCAAACCATTTTATTTCTATATATTTGGGGGGCCAATATAGACCTCTGCATACTGCTAAGATTCTGAGAAGTTACCCCATTTTTTTTTTTTTTTATTTTATTTTTTTTTACAGTAGTCATTTACTATGTGGATGGGTGGATGCATGCATGCCCAAACCTCTTACCCCACTCAAAATAAAGCCCTTGCTGGGTGCGTAGCCGTGTGTGCATGCCACTCTGGCCGTTCTTATCCGCTCTCTGGGGCGTGCACAAGGTGGTGGCATTGCTAATGCATTGACCTGCCTTGGTTGCCATGGCAACACAAGTCAAAGTTCATATCCAGCCAGCTCATAGGGCAAAGGTCGTATCCAGCTAGCTGGGGTGATGTCATCAAGGCAGCGATGACATATATAGGTGCCTATATAGGGGCAGGCAGCTTAGTTGCAGCCAGGCTTGCAACCAGGTAGGTAGCGTAGGTAGGTAGCTGGTAAGGTAAGTGCAAGCAGGTGTAGATCAAACCATTTATTTCTATATATTTGGGGGGGCCAATATAGACCTCTGCATACTGCTAAGATTCTGAGAAGTTACCCCATTTATTTTTATTTTATTTTTTTTTATTTTTTTACAGTAGTCATTTACTATATGGATGGGTGGATGCATGCATGCCCAAACCTCTTACCCCACCCAAAATAAAGCCCTTTCTGGGTGCGTAGCCGTGTGTGCATGCCACTCTGGCCGTTCTTATCCGCTCTCTGGGGGCGTGCACAAGGTGGTGGCATTGCTAATGCATGACCTGCCTTGGTTGCCATGGCAACACAAGTCAAAGTTCATATCCAGCCAGCTCATAGGGCAAAGGTCGTATCCAGCTAGCTGGGGTGATGTCATCAAGGCAGCGATGACATATATAGGTGCCTATATAGGGGCAGGCAGCTTAGTTGCAGCCAGGCTTGCAACCAGGTAGGTAGCGTAGGTAGGTAGCTGGTAAGGTAAGTGCAGGCAGGTGTAGATCAAACCATTTTATTTCTATATATTTGGGGGGCCAATATAGACCTCTGCATACTGCTAAGATTCTGAGAAGTTACCCCATTTATTTTTTTTTTTTATTTTTTTTTTTTTTTTACAGTAGTCATTTACTATATGGATGGGTGGATGCATGCATGCCCAAACCTCTTACCCCACCCAAAATAAAGCCCTTGCTGGGTGCGTAGCCGTGTGTGCATGCCACTCTGGCCGTTCTTATCCGCTCTCTGGGGGCGTGCACAAGGTGGTGGCATTGCTAATGCATTGACCTGCCTTGGTTGCCATGGCAACACAAGTCAAAGTTCATATCCAGCCAGCTCATAGGGCAAAGGTCGTATCCAGCTAGCTGGGGTGATGTCATCAAGGCAGCGATGACATATATAGGTGCCTATATAGGGGCAGGCAGCTTAGTTGCAGCCAGGCTTGCAACCAGGTAGGTAGCGTAGGTAGGTAGCTGGTAAGGTAAGTGCAGGCAGGTGTAGATCAAACCATTTTATTTCTATATATTTGGGGGGCCAATATAGACCTCTGCATACTGCTAAGATTCTGAGAAGTTACCCCATTTTATTTTTTTATTTTTTTATTTTTTTACAGTAGTCATTTACTATGTGGATGGGTGGATGCATGCATGCCCAAACCTCTTACCCCACCCAAAATAAAGCCCTTGCTGGGTGCGTAGCCGTGTGTGCATGCCACTCTGGCCGTTCTTATCCGCTCTCTGGGGGCGTGCACAAGGTGGTGGCATTGCTAATGCATTGACCTGCCTTGGTTGCCATGGCAACACAAGTCAAAGTTCATATCCAGCCAGCTCATAGGGCAAAGGTCGTATCCAGCTAGCTGGGGTGATGTCATCAAGGCAGCGATGACATATATAGGTGCCTATATAGGGGCAGGCAGCTTAGTTGCAGCCAGGCTTGCAACCAGGTAGGTAGCGTAGGTAGGTAGCTGGTAAGGTAAGTGCAGGCAGGTGTAGATCAAACCATTTTATTTCTATATATTTGGGGGGCCAATATAGACCTCTGCATACTGCTAAGATTCTGAGAAGTTACCCCATTTATTTTATTTTATTTTTTTATTTTTTTACAGTAGTCATTTACTATATGGATGGGTGGATGCATGCATGCCCAAACCTCTTACCCCACCCAAAATAAAGCCCTTGCTGGGTGCGTAGCCGTGTGTGCATGCCACTCTGGCCGTTCTTATCCGCTCTCTGGGGGCGTGCACAAAGTGGTGGCATTGCTAATGCATTGACCTGCCTTGGTTGCCATGGCAACACAAGTCAAAGTTCATATCCAGCCAGCTCATAGGGCAAAGGTCGTATCCAGCTAGCTGGGGTGATGTCATCAAGGCAGCGATGACATATATAGGTGCCTATATAGGGGCAGGCAGCTTAGTTGCAGCCAGGCTTGCAACCAGGTAGGTAGCGTAGGTAGGTAGCTGGTAAGGTAAGTGCAGGCAG